>NC_092214.1:61279962-61293384 GCF_043381705.1 Parasteatoda tepidariorum
ATCCAAAACATAAAGAATAAAAAAAATAAAAGCAAAGCTATAAAATCCTTCTATACATTTTCTTAACAGGCAAACTAAAAACGTGATATTTTTCAAACAATAAGTGCCGGCTCATTTTAAATTTTACGAGAATTATATTCCAATTAATTTTTGTTTATACAATTAAAATAAGATAGAGAAAAAATGATCATATAAATAAATCCTTAAATTTAAAAAAAAATATTTTTAATTAATAATCGGGACCGGTTTTCAGTCTTTAAATTTCCAATTACTTTAGGCTTGAAGAATTTCATGAAAATAAAAAGTCTATTTTGAACAAAGAAATAAGGGACATCGTGAAAACCTTAAAATTGTTCTTTGAAAGCAGGAAAACTGTAATATTTTCAATGAAATTGATATTTTCATTGTTCGATTTTTATTGGGAATCTAATGAAAAATTCATTTAAGAGAAAAGTTTCTGAAAATTTAAATTAGCAGTTGAAAGTTAGTCCTTTATTATTATTATTGTTTTTTGATAAAATGTTTTTAAATGTAATTTTGATACTAAACTGAAATTCTTTGTTTCTATGTTCTTTTTTATTTGTCTAATTTTCAGTTATTTCCTCCCTAAGGATTATTAAAAAAATGACTGCACCATCTGCTTTCCTCCTTTAAAAGTTGAAAAAGAATCTCTAAGTGCAAAAAGAAAACAACCTATTTTTTGATTAAATGATTGTATTTTCACGTTCAAGGATTTAATCTTAATGTTTCGAGAACAAAACCTTAAACATTCTAATTAGAGCAGATTATATTTTAAGTTTCGAAATCAGATAGAAAAACGTTCTTTCTCTGAAGATTTCAGACAAGGGTGCATTCTTGACTTTCAAAACATGGGAAGTTGATGTAATTTAAAAAAGTATCGAACCAATATGGCAGAAGAGCGGTTATGACCAATTAATGTTAATATCAATTTTTAAGCATTTCACCATGTCTCCGAAAATAAAGAAGCGAATCAAAAACATTTTTATTTTTAATTTATAATAATTTATTATTTTTCATGATCTCATCATCATTATTGGCCCCTCATCTTGAAGTGGGCTTTGACTTTCACCAGAGCATTTTTCCATATAATTTTCTTTGTTGTCAGATTTTGCCAGCTCTACCCTGATTGCTTTGAAATCCGCGTAATGGAACCCTGCCGTCGAAGTTTTGCATTTTTTCTATTTCTGCTATGAATTTACATTTGAGAATCTTGTGCTTGACTATTTATATTTAAACGGCAAATGTGCTTTGCTGATCCCATTCTGTTTAATATAATGGCCTTCAAAATATTGTAGTCCTAATAAATTTTTGGCAATTTTTCTTCCATAGGAATTTTTTTTTAACTCCATCGAGAAGGAGTTGTAAGTCCTTTCTTTCACAGGTGCTAAATTAGCCTTTTCTTTCCTAAGTTCGGACACATAGGTCAGCACTGGACATATAATAGTTTTGTATAATTGTAGTTTTGCATTTCTTTTTGCGTATGTTGATCTATAAAGAGATCTAAGGCCATTTAAACACATGTTTGCTGATAGTATTTGTTTTTTTTTAAGCAGCCATTTCTATGGAGAAAAAATAAAAAAATGAAAATTCCTCATTTAACTTATCCAAATGGTAAAAAAACGTATAAATCCTAGACTACAAATTTAGACCACAATATCTGAGTAGTCATTAAATTACATACGTTGCTTTTGAAAAAAAGTGGCGTGTCAATAAACTGTTCTAAGTTTTTCATTTGTATACTTCTTTTGAACATTCTATAAAAAGTTATTAAAATTATTTTTTGCGGTACAATGTGTGAAACTGTTAAACTCCCGCAACGGTTGTGTTATTTCAGACTAGTCAAATAACTTATATTTATGGTAGACATCATGATTCTTAAAATAAGTAAATGAATATATTGCGTGTGTCACGAAAGGTTAGCGGTTAAGGAACAGAACTGTCATTGAGAAGAACGGAGATTCAATTCCCAGTAACGGCTGGAAGCCCATCCAGCTTCTGACAGCTGGGTACCAGCTGGTCTGGAAAATAAAGATGGCCTGTGCGCAAAACTGACTACATTGACACAATTATTCTGTTAGTCTTGAAATTGTGTCTTAACCTCTATGACCACCAAGCCCACATCGGAATGTAACAGGAATTTTTTACTTTTAAATATATTACGTTTCCACAAACCTAATGAAGAAATGAGGACGCATTAAAGGATAAGAATGTCTCTCATCCAATCAATAACATAAAAAACAATGCTTAATGTCCGTTAAAGATAAACAATGACCCCTTGTAGTGGTTTAGTTTTCGTGATTGTTTAAGTTAGGAAACAAATACTTTTTTGTACCTTAACGAGAAAAGAAAACTGCGACTTCAAGATGTTCTTAAATAAGAAGAAAAAAAAATTAAATTTGTTTCATTCACATTCTTTCACATTTCAAATTTTGTTGAGGATCTGAATAACACTTCTTTGAGGTAAAGAAAAAGTACAAAACATAAATATTAATGGAAAGAATAAAGATTAATTTGCATGTTTAAGAAAAAAAATTCCACACTTTTGAGTTTTTTGAGCGGGAACGGCAGATGTTCCAACAAAGGTTATTTTCATTTTCACGTTTAAAGGTGAGAAACTAAATTTAAAACAACAAAAAGGAGGAGAAGAAAATAACTTTTTGTTTAAAAAGAAGGAAAGAAGCTATTAGGTTCATGTAAGAGCTGACACAGATGCTTTTAGAATACTTAAATTTAAAAGAAACCCAGTGCTTTCTTTATGGAAAGTTAAAAAGAATAAAGGGAAAGGCTTATACTCATCGAGTAGAACGGAGCAATCGCATTTCTCACCCAAAAATCATGACGTTTCGCTAAACTGGATGTTTTGCTAGAAATTGCTTCTTTACTTTCCATTTAGATTTTTTGAAGGGGTTGTTCTATAGTTGCATGGTTTAAATACAATTTCGATTAATAAAATAGAGTAAATTTGAATCTGAATTTGAATTAATCAGCTATTTGAGTTAGTCAATTTGAATCACTCAACAAATGTACAGAATGATTCAAAGTTTCTTTGAAATTTTGAGAGGTAATCTCACAAACTATACAAGATAAATAAGGTATGTTGCTGTTTGTACAGTTTGCAAAAAAAAAGCAGGCAACCTCGACAATTTTGTGCAGATTATCATGCACTTAGACTTCATCTTCATAATAAAAATTAAAGCCAAAGGAAATTATAACATAAAACATAAAACATAAAATATAACATAATTTCATTTGATTTTCTTAATTTTGAAAGTTAATGTTAGAATAAAAGGAACAAAAATATGATGCAAAATTTATAATTTGATGTGAAAATTATTTATGAAATAAATTTGTAATGTATATGTGACGTAAAGTGATATATCCGTTATTTCACAGAATAACTTGGTACGTATTTCATGAAATAACTGGACAAGTCAGTTAAAGTATATAAAAGTATTAAAATCTTCAATTTATCTATAGAATAACGATTACTTTTGATCTATAAAGTATGAAATACGGCAAGTTCTTTAAACTGGTTCTAGCTACTTTTAGTCAATTTTGAACCGGTTATAGCTACTTTGCTGCTGAGAATGTGTACGCTTCATTCCGCTGCTTTTAGACGCAGTAATTAATATTAATATAATATATTATATCATATGCTTTTTCTTGTTATTTAACAATTAATCACCCGCAATAGTTACTAATATAATATTTAAATTTTCTATTTGTTCTTAAAGTATTTTGTTCATCGATGGCCGCACTGAATTTTAATTTGCTATTTTTACCAATCATTTTATACAATAAAGCTTAAAGCACAGATCATTATTTTTCTTCTTAGCAATTTCTGTTAACTTCTTGATTAGTTAACCTAATTCGAACGCATTTTTTTTTGTTTTACTTTATTTTGGTAAGTTTGTTTTCTGCTTTTCTTTTTTCCTTTTAAACTCATTTAATATAGCATTATTTTTTTCGCGACATCAACGCATTACAAAGAGAAGAATAATTATCGTAGGATAATTATTCTTTTTTTGAAAAAGGAATGCTTCCTGAAGAGAATATTTACGTTCCTTCCATGTAGCACTAATTGCATCTCTAATATTATTATGTTTGTATAATANGTATTAATAAAAGAATTAAAACTCTTTCGGTTTCATAAAATGTCTTTGTTAAAGAGTAAGCGTAGAGTTATTCTATTTTGGGAATTCAAGGCTGAAAACATACCATTGAATAATAATTAGATTTATATTTGAAAGGAGGAGTTATTTTCAGAATCTTGTCCCTCTTTCACTTCCATATTAGGAAGTATTAAATGATTTTCCATAGTGCGTAGAGTTACAATGGCATGTACGACTGTAACCTAATTACACCAATCTCTGTACTATTTAGTGCGGGAGCGAAGGTTTTCACATGTCTCTTGCTGAATAACATGTGCCAATAACCATCTGCTGGGCAAAATTGTAGGAAGTTTATCATCATTGAAATTTAACATTACCAAAGACATGATGCTTTTGTCATCAAGGGATTTATAAATGGCACAGTATTTTAAGTCATACAAATTTTATAGTCATGGTCATTTTTGACAGTAATCAGATTTGGCTTTCTTTCGGTTAGACACTTTTTTCTTTTCTTATTTCGTAATTCGATATTTTTTCCTGTACAGGTAGAACAGGAAGAGAGTTACACCATTGAAGAAAGGTACTAACAATTGCTTAGATATCTTTCTTAATATATATGCTTTTCTCTCACTGATTTTCTTTGAGTTAAGTTTTGGAACAAAATCAAGGTGACTTTATTTAAGTGCGTATCGTAATATTTACACGTTGTGTATTTTACCTATAATAAGTATCGTTTTTAACACTAGATTGCCTAAGGAAGTCATTTTGACTGCTTTTAATTCCAATTAGAAAAACAATGATGTATATAATGATGCAATTTCTTAGAATTTTGTGTCACATATGATTTTTTTATTGTTAATATTTACTAATAATTTGTTATATAACTGTAAATAATATAAGAAATATTAAAAATTTATTTCAAACAAATTTCTTTACACATTATTTATACTTTTACAATTCAGTCATTTTGACTGCTTTTGGGCAATATAGGCATATACTAAATTTCAGTCTGTCTAGTGTTAAAATTAATTTTACTTTGATGAAAAAGAACAAAAATCAATTTTCTTTGAACCACGCTTCAAACGACATTTTTGCAATTGCTAAATCTTCCTAAGAGTTTCAATTTAAGTCATATCGACTAAAATCTGCAATTTCAAAAGTAAATAATGTTTCACAGGATTATTTTAAAACAGCTTAAATGCTAAAAAAAATAACAAACAATGATTAAAACTATTTATTGCTAACCATTTATTGCTATTTATTTTCTTTTTTTTTTAAAAAATTTCAATGAGCCACCCATAGCATATTTTTACTACAATAATAAGCATTATTTTCAAAATATCTTTTACATGGAAGAAAAAAAAAAACAATTTTCCATGAGCCACGTTTCAACTGAATAATTTTTTTTAAAAACTTTGTACTGATGTTGAATCGTCCCAGGTGTCTCGACTAAAGTCACGAATTCTTATTTTAGAGAGTAAAATAGAATTGTAAGCTGACACATTGTAAACAATTTTAGAATTTGGCGTGTTTTTCTCATTTCTTTTACCTTTTCAAAGGTTTGAAAGCAACTAAAACAACCGATACCAATTTACATGCTTCACCCATTTTCACTTCCCGACTATTTGTATTCAGAATGAGTTCGTCGTAACCAATGCACAGTTCAAAATATAGAAGAGGCACGTTTTGTAGAAATGATTACCATATTATACTCCCCTTCATTTTAAAAGGCACAAAGTATCGAAACTGGCAGTTTAGTTTCATGGTTGGGCAGTTATGTGCCATCTTAAGAAATTCTCTACCATTTCTTACTCTCGTATCTTCTATTTTCTGAATACGCCTGTTTCTTTAGTTTTGCAAGTTGTTGTTTTTATGGCCCATACAACAACTGTTTTTAATCTTTACATCTGGGGAAATAGCTTTCTATACATCACTCTTTGTTGTATTCGTAGTTTTGATTCGCAAACTGCTCGAAAAGATGTGCAAAATATACTTTAGAGTAAATACTAAATTATGCATAAAATGTACAGTTCTTTTACCGCTAAAGAGAAAAGTTTTGAAACTCTTTTTTTGTTTTTAATTTTTTTTTAAAGTAACCCCACTATTATGACATTTATTTTTATTTCTGTGCGTAGTAAGACTAACTTAGTTTACTTCTTAAGAATCATATTTTTAAGTTTCAAGCTATGATTTGTTTATTATATTTTATATTTTAACAATAAATAAGTTCTTATAAGGATAACGAAAAAGTTATAAGCAATATTCGATCTAAATTTTTCCACGAATGTGTTTCTATCCAACTTGCTATTTTTCTATGTTTTGTATATTAATTTTAACTGTCGAGAAACTAAATGGAAAATACGAAGAAATATCCTATTTTCCGAATACAAAAGTTTTTGTATTAGTTATATAAGTTGTTTTTACGGTCTTTAGCATTTTTGGTTGGAAATTTAGTATTTTCAGCAATCGTTCTGTTTCGTTTGTAGTTTTTAACAAACTGCTCGAAAAGATGTGTAAGTCAAATAAATGCTAAATTATGTCGAACATATATAGCTCTTTTAACATTAAAGAAAGAAATTTAATTTTTAAGTTATCCTGCTTTTAAACCGTTCCATATTTTATGAATTGTAAGAACAACATAGTTTGCATATCCTTTTGTAGCAGAATTTTATAAAACGTATTTTTTATATATTTTTGTATTAATTTAGGTCAAAATAAGTGAAAATATTGCAATTAGCATTATTATTTTATGGTTATGAAATAAAGCATGAAACACCGGTGTCTTTTTCTGGGTTAAATGTAAAATCTTCCTAACTTGGATCACATCCAAACAATAACTTTTCAAATTTGCACTTATTTACAATTATTTAAATCTAAGAGAAACGGTTATTTATCATTGAAATATTTTTAATATACAAAATTATTTCTTAATAAATTTCTGAATATGAATAAAAAAATCAAAGTACCTTTTCTGGATTCTAAATTTTAGTACAAATATAGCTCCAAAAATCTAACGGTTTCTTAGGAACTATTAGACTTCTGAAAAATACAGTAATATATTTTTGGTCGTAATAGTGTAATCGGAACGAAAAAAGGGACACTGGTGCCCCAACAACGTCAAAGATATAAAAGTGGGTTCATAGCACAATTCCTAAAATGTTCGAAAGTAAGGAATTTTTATATTGTTATACCATAAAAAGGAAACAAAAAATGCTCTTAATTTCTTAAACTTAGATTTTTTTTCAAAAAATAATGCAAAATTTAAACAAAAAGCATTTTAATTTTTTGATATAACAGAAAGTATTATGATTTTATAGTTGTTCAGAAAACTTTTATTCAAAATTTTGTAAATTTTCTGAGTTTTTGAAAAATATTTTGAAACAAATGAAAAATGTTTTGTAAATTTCAAGGAGCCTAAAATACAATCATTTCACGCAGTTATCTAAGTTAAAATACATATCTTTTTTATAGTTTGAAAAAAACTACAAATGTCAACCATGGAGAAAAGACGGCATTCAGCATCATTTAATTTCAATATGGAGGTGATAGAGAAGTTTACCCTTGCTCTTCGAGACACGAACATAATTTATTCCTCATTTTGAAAGAAATGGAAAATATCATAATTTTATAGAGAAGAAAAGAAAGAGTAATCTCTGCAAAAATAATTGCTTTATATTTCAAACCCATTATTTGTTCCCTTTTTTATGCGTGAACACTAAATAAACAAAGTTTTACAATGATATTATACAAAAATATTAGGTCCCGCAGTGGACTGATCGTTAAGACACGGTTCCCAGCAGATCACCGAAGTCAAGCATCACTGGCTGCTGTCAGTGTGCGTGTGGGTTACCCACTTGGATCAGTCTGCGTAAGGATCGAGGATGTGCGGTATTGGTCCTCGTTAAACTGTGCTACCGTAAAGTGCTCGACTTCGCGTGCAGGTCGTTGGACTACCGAAGCGGGGGTGCCATCCCCTCTGCAGAGGATCAAAATTGTGATGGCATGTCATCGGATCATCCTCAGGGATGCTTCCCAAACCGTCGTCAATAGCCCATTGTGCAGCTCTAGTGTGACGTAAAGAACTACAACAACAACAAAAATATTAGATCTAAACTTTTTCAACGCGTTTCATTTAACGCGTTTATTCCCAACTTGTAACATGTTCGATCCTAATTTTTACCAGATTCAAATTTTAATTCGAGCTTGAAATACGTCGGTGTACTTAGCGCTAAAGTCTGCCCGAATTATGCGTTGGATAAAGACCAAATCTTTCAGTCTTGCTTTTAGTTCACTACAGCTTAAACAAGGAAATATTAGTCTTTAAAACCTTTTTATAACAATTAATTAATAGATTTAATTGATGTTGCTTATACTACAATGAAAAGAATGTTAAAGTATAGTTAGCAAAATGGTGGCAGCTATTTTACATCAGAAATAGTAATTGAAACACCAGAGATATTCTTTTGGTGCATGAACACCAAAAATAGTTCTTGGTATCTTAAAGCACCAATATTTTTCATTCAAACTAGTTTTGGTGTAAAGAAGTTTCACCATCGCTTTTGGTTTTCATTAACATTTGCATTTATCATTATAATAAAATCGTGCAAGACGATAAACTCACACCATTTCGTACTCGATTGTAAACAATCTGCTTTTGCTTTTTGACGACATTCAAAATTGTTATTTTAGGAGAAAAAGTAATTTATGGACATTATGTGAAAGTGGGAGCTTGTTTCAGTTCGCTCACGCAAAGCTTTTGGGATCAATCATCAGCAAAGTTAGGAAGCGATTACACCACAGTTTTTACAGCGCACAGTGTGTAAAGAGGGAAGAAAAAAGATAAATGCATGCATAACTTTTAAACGTATTGTTGTATTTTCGCATATTAATCTTAGTTATTAAAGGAGTAGACCTTGAATGTTCTAACTAATTAATGCAGACGATATTTTAGATTACGAAACTTGATACAAAAACGTATTTCTCATAAAACGATTTTCGTAAACGCATTTCTCATAACGTTCAGATCTAAATATGGGGCAGCGGGTTTTATCTTTTCACCTGAAACTACTTTGGTTTACAATTATTTTTTTTTAATTTTTATTTATTTGTATTTATTTATTTTTTTTTCTGCAAAAAAGAAAAACGTGAAACTCATATTAATTTGTAGGTTATTTAAAAATTCTTTATTAAGTTTAATTAATAAGAAAAATTGATTGAACGATGTAACAAACTTTCAAGCACTTATAAAGTATGTATTTGTAAACGAAAAAAATCGAAAATTTGAATAAACTCATTAGGATAATTTCTGAGATGTATTTCTAAAACTCATTCAAACGATCAAGTCGCTCAGTTTTATGACTTTTGAATAAAAATATATTTTAAAATATGTATTAAACTTTTTATTTCTTACAATTCAAACATATTTCTTTCATTATTGAATTGAATAAAATAGTAAATGCTTATTTGAGGCTATTTATTGCGTAATTTTCTTTTAAATAAATTAGTCTTATAACAAAGTTGAATTTTCGTAAATTTTTAATTTAATGGGACCGTGGATCATAGATTGCGGCTACCTGGCCCTCGCAAACCGAAAATCCGAATCCGTCGAAAAGTTATGTTAATTCTAAACCGGTCCATTTTTGCATTTGATTTCGTAGCTTGAGCATTTTATTTAAATTGGCCAAATATATGTCATAAGTTTATGAATATCTAATCATTAGATCAAAATCTAATAAAGATAAATCTAATCATTAGATCAAAAATTATTGAATTTGGAAGTTTTTACGCTCTTCATAAAGATTAATGAATTGGCTTAAGATATATACTAAGAGTTATTTACATAACTGTTAATGCATTTTTTCTTACTATTTGGTATATATATACATATTTTTTTTTAAATAATTAACACAATTTTCAATCTAAAAAAGTATTTTTTAAAGTTTTTTCATAAGTTTAAAAATTTTTGAATACTATGTTCGTTTTCTTTTACGAAAGTCTTAATGATAATCTACGAATAAATATCAATTTTTTAGTTAAGCAGTTTGAAAAATTTAGTTTCTCGAATGGAAAACATGTTAAAATATTTTCATATTACTACACTTCATGCTCCAATATTTATATTTCTCTAAATTATTTTTATCTAATTAATACTAAATTATTTTAATTTAATTAATAAAATTTATTTTAATGAAAGATATTTTAATGACATCTTATTTGTTTCTGATATCTGATTTTTTTAAGACAAATGCTTTAATTCATCATTAGATAAAAATTCACATTTTAAAGCGGATTCACTACAACGTTAATAACTCAAATAAAAAGCAAAGGATTGATATCAACTGATAAATTTTTTTAATTCAAAGAACAAAAACAGTTACCTAATCAGTTTTTCTTTAAACTTTAAACATTTTAAATTTGCAGTAGATTGCAGTTATTCATTCAAAAAATAGATGGCAGCAGTTGTACAAATTCGAATGTACTGCATTCAATTTGAAAAGCAAATTCTTTTCGAGTAATTTTAAAGAATAACGCAACGAAATATTGACTTAAGATATTGTTATTTGTATGCTTCAACAAAAGAAGTTCATATTATTAGCATTATTAAAACTTTATATACTATATTGAAGAAAAACTGAATTATTGAACCAAAAAAATAAAGTCCGGTAAAAGATATTTTTTCTTAGAAACTATTAAATAGCAGACCAGAAATGTTATCAATTTGTATAAAAATAAGAAAAAATAATTTAAAAGTATATATTCAAATGAATTAGAAAAAAAATTTTTTTTTTGAAAACGATCTAATTATTTTCGACATAAATAAATAATTTAATAACCATTGTAATTAATGTATTTTTTAATAAATAAAAATGCTTACGATAATTTTTTTTATCACAATTGAAAACAAATTCTTAAAATTTAAAGTAGGATATATGAACTTTATAGACATTTTATAAAAAGATATCTTCGACACGAATATTTTAATTAATAATTATTACAAATAAATTAAATTAATTTATTAAGAAACGAGATCGTAATCTATACTTCTATTTTT
The DNA here is from genome assembly GCF_043381705.1 of Parasteatoda tepidariorum. Classification (NCBI taxonomy): domain Eukaryota; kingdom Metazoa; phylum Arthropoda; class Arachnida; order Araneae; family Theridiidae; genus Parasteatoda; species Parasteatoda tepidariorum. The sequence continues at coordinate 61,291,147 of NC_092214.1, forward strand.
TATTATGTTTGAAAAATATTATAGAAAGTGGGAATTGCAAAACAACCCATATGTACATATGAATCAGAAAATAATACGTATATGTTTATTTTGTTTTATCAGTAGGTACAAATTTTTTAGTTTCTTTGAGGCCCGGGGTGATTAATCAATTACTCAGTTGACAAGTTCCTGTGGAAAAAAATGATTTCCGAGTTTTTATTTCCCAGGAACTATTTCAACAATTTTCATTTATATACATATATATTTTTTGTTTTGAAAATTAAAATTTGCCTACTAAAAATTAATAAAAATTTATTTTTTGCATGACTTATTTTCTCTGGTCAATTTTTTTTTATAAATGGATGCAAAGAGTTTAATTCAGGCAAATAACTCCAAATATATCGAAAAATATGCTAAAAATTAAAAATATTAAGACGCCTGAAATTTGAGCTGATCTCTTTAAAACTGCTGGGATTGAATCTTCAAATTTGCGGCTACGTCCGATATATTTGCAGTCAGAATCCGAAATCACCGAAAAAAATACGAGTCCATCCGTCGAAAGTAGGTTCTTGCGTTTTATTTCTAATTTAAATTAAGCGACTGATTAATTAGCATATCATTAGCAGGCTACTGAAGCAATGAAGTTTGCACCAAAAAAATTTAATGTTTTTCTCTATTAAAGATGGAATGTATTTATTTTACGATTTTTGCGTTATTTACATGTACAAATATTACGTGCTTGTAGATAAAGTGATATAAACTTTATCCTTAATTTCTTCGAAAAGAATAATTACATACTTAAAAAGAAACACTTCTGTCTGTCTTTTTTTCTGCCTGTAATTTTGTTTCGCCTAATCTAATAGTGTACAGGGAAGGGGGAAAATATCACTGTAGTTAATTTTTGTTTAAATAATCAGATTTGGACTAAGTGATAGGTAAAATGCTTTCTAGAATTCAAATACGTTAAATAACCAGAGCTAATTGATAATTAAGAAACAAAATCGGACGCATTACGTACTTTCGATGAATAACATACTTTTTTCCGTCAGATTTGAATTTTTGATTCTTAAAATATAGTAGGAGGGGCTGCAATCTGGAAAATACTTTCCAATAGTTAAGTTAGGAGAACGGTCAAAAATTTTAGTCTTTTTGTAGAAGGTTTTATGAAATGTTACTCAAAATAGTACAATCCCGATCCTATATATCGCCTCTTATTCGTCATTTAGCAATTAGTGACAGCCTTCATAATTATCATGCATTATTTTTGTTTACAAATGTATGCATAATGTGAGGGAAGAAATTTTCATTTCTCTACAAAAGAGCAGATTTTGTTCTAATAAAAAGCGAATTTTTTCCTTTTCCCAACTTGGAAAATGTTAAAGAACACAGATGAAATATTTGTGTTTATACCAGAGAGAATCTGGTTTGTACTTATACAATACAAATTAATACAATACAAACTAATGCAATTTATATCCTAAATGACATGAATTGAATTCATTTGTAATAATTTAAAATTTATACTTATTATTTATGATTTATACTTATTATTTATGATTTATACTTATTATTTAAGATTTATACTTATTATTTATGATTTATTTATGATTTTTAAAATCAAAGATAAGATTTTGCGAGGGGAAAAGGAAGAAAAAGAAAATGTGCTTTTTCTATTAAACAGTATGAAATTTATACAATACTAAACTAGCATAATGTTTTTTTTTATAATTCTGAAAAAGAAACAGCGTAGTTGGTAGGGCACTGGGCCCATGTCCAAGAGGCCGCGGGATCGTTCCCCCCCGGCCGATAACTCCCCGTGTAGTAAATGGTGATTGATGCACGTTAAATCTGTCGGGTTACAAAGTCCTCCATGTCATAACAAATCATAACTCATTGGTACTGATACAGGAGTTTCATTGTCTTCTGGATTGCTTCAAAATTACAAATCTACGGAGTAAAACATTAGTAGTCTTAAACCCAAAATTGGGATCGGCTGTTCAAAGACGGTTATAAAATAAAATAAAATTTTATATCAAGACCGCAGGTGGAAACGCAGATTCATTGATTTCTCTGGCATTTATTCGCTCCATAAATCGTATTGAGGACAAAACACATGTATGTAAGATTTGATCTATTTGAGTATTAATTTTGTTGCTTTTCTTTAGTGTGCCCATCTTCCCCATAGTGTGCTATACCAGCAATCCATCTCTCTCTCTTTTATATATATACATATATGGATATATGAACTTTATAGACATT
>NC_092214.1:61294891-61438189 GCF_043381705.1 Parasteatoda tepidariorum
ATATACATACATGCAGGAATTCCCTTATTATTAACCGTTGTTGAACATCCGATTCAATTTTATTTTTTTGCGTTTACGTCTGCTAATGTTCAACTTCGTAGCCTTGTAATTTTGAACCCAATCTAGAAAATAAGAGAACTCCTGGATTAAGTATTGGGGGAAATTTGCCTTCGTGGGGAACTTTTTGATGGAACTTACCAGTATTTGAGTGACATATAGAGGAAAACCACGAAAGTCTTCCACGGTTAGCATGACGGCAAGGGGGCTCTAACCCTTGATCCCTATACCGCTGAGGATATTTTACGGCTACTGTGGTCGGTACGAGTCGGGGGCGGAATTCGTAACAATCAGCCATTGCTGGGATTCGAACTCGGTTGTTCTCTTGAATTTCATCCAAAATTACAAGACTACGGAGTTGAACAAAGATAGTTGTAAACTCATAATTAGATCCGCTGTTCACCACCGACGATTATAAAATAAAACGCTATTGCATAGGAGTATTATATATTTTTTAATGTATTTCTAACTTTACTAACTCAGAAATAACTCAAAAATAAATGGCTCCGTACGCAAGAATTTATTTTTATTGTTTTTAGTATTTTTATCTATTACAATGGTTATATACAAAATATTTACTTCGATTTAAATTGCATTTTGCTCCAAAAAATATCAGAAACATTTTAATTGCCTTCAAAAACATTTTTTTTTATTTGCTCCTTTACAAACACATATGATTGATATCAGCAAATAACTCCGTTGAGCTCGAGTCCCGCTTTGTTGTTTATTTTTAAAACTTGCCACAACAGCTATTAATCCTCTATGGAATAGAAATGTTCAAAAAGGCAAAAAGATTCGTTGTAATCAATCTTCTACCTTTGATTATTTCTTAGTTACTTCTAGAGTGCATGACTATCGATTAATTTTTCGGAAGGGAATATTCTTAATACCAAGTATCCATTTGTTATCCAAAGCTTAAAGACCTGTCGAGCAATATTTTTTTGGGATTTTAACTTTTAAAATGTTTTACGTTCTGTATAGATTTGGGTTTCAGAATAAAATTAGATAATTACTCAGTTTACATCATTGCTGGGCAACTATCGAAGTTATTTTGTTTCAGGTGTCTTGAAAATTTAAAGTATGTTATCTGAAAGTGAAAATGTGTGCATATTCAAAAAAAGAATGTTTTAATTAGAAGCTTATTGTTTTCATTAACTTTTATTGCACTTTTTCCCCTCATTTAATCTTTAGATGCTTGCTTAAATAATAATAAAAAACAATGAAGACGTAAAATACTAACTAACTAACTATTGATCTAATAATAGTAATACTATGTACCATATTTTCTATTTTCATCTGTCTCGAATTTATTGTGTATTGCAATCTAGAAAAAATTACGTTATAATTAAAAAACGTATACTTAGTTTGAAAGTTTAAAGTGCGTAATTTAAAAAAAAACTTTAAATATGAAGCGAAAGGCTGTATTAACAATTTTTATTTATATTTTTATCTTGGACTTATATTCTAGGTGAGGTTGTGCAGTTTTTGGCTCAGGGAATAGTGCGCTTGTCTCCCAATGAGGTGACCAGAGTTCCGACCGAGAAGGTGAAGGATTAGGTGGAACGAATTCCGCACCCTGCTCGCACAGACCACGATGCAGACGTAAAATATCCTCAGTGTTAGACGGATCATGTGCTAAAGTCCTCCTGCCGTCAGGCTAATCCTGGAAGGTTTTCTTCTCTAACGCAAATGCATGAAAGTTTCACCAAAATGTCCTCCAAGAAGGCAAACTTCTCCTAATACTTAATCCAGAAGTTCCCTTGTCCTCTGTATTGGGTTAAAAATTTCAAGACTATGGTGTTGAACATTGATAGTCGTAAATGAAATGGGTCGGCAATTCAAAGCTGATTCTAAAATTAAATATAAAATAAAGATGAGCATTATTTTGGATGTATTATAAAATGAGTTTTTTCCCTTAAAGATTATGGTCTGTGTTGCTATATCTTTTGCAGCTCTTTCACCCTCAAAAATTAACAGAACAGAATCTGCTGTTTAAGTGCTTCAAACTCATTGCAAAATCTTTATTTTAATTCACAAATGCCATCTTGCAAAAATTAATTGTTTGGAGGACTAATATCTTAGAAATATTAAAGGAATAAGCAATTCCGTGAGATTTTTCCATCTAAAGGAAAATTATTAAAATTAATTAATATATCTCAATTTCTTGCGCGTTTTATAAGTCTAGACAATGCAGAATTATTAAATGTTAAAAAAAATCACAAACACATTTTTTTTATTAATTGCTACTTTTAGTTATATTATCATTTTCGATATTTTTATAATCAGCATAGAGGGCTCAGACTAAGGTTTGATCAAATTTTACCGAACTGCCATTAATAACTGTTACAAACTCGCAAAACAGCACATTGTTCCCAAAGACTCTGCTTTTTTTTCATGTGATGACAGAGCCCTCGAAAAAATTAAGAGCCACGCAGTCGTTGTCGTGAGCAGAATTGTTGCCAACCACGGCATGGAACGTGGTTTGATTTTTCGTGCCATGCGTTAGGTTGGATAACACTTTCTTTGTGTCTTAGCGGTTCGGAATCCACTTTTATGTAATGTTTCCGGTGGTACAATTATGGATGGGTGGTTGGGATGCGTGATACGAAGTATCTATCTGCCTTTTAATCTAAGTCGCGGTTGTGTAGTGCTCGCTTGTGCAATTTTTCATTTTCTACGGATCATTATTAAGGCTGAATCCCAGACCGTCATCATTAAGCTAATTAGTATAGATCAAGCAAGACGTTAATAACAAAATATAAACCTAAGAAATTTGGAAAAAATACTTCCTAAGCAAACATTACAGCTTTTCTAACAGATTAAAGTTCTTGAACCTTCTAATACGTGATGTCTTTATAATGGGAAAAATGGTCTAACAGTTATGTCAAGAAAACACTCGATTTTCCATTCGTCTGAAAATTGTTTACGTAATTAGATTTATTTTGATACATAGAAGCATACAAACATCACTAGTATATTGGTTTTGAAGTATTGTCAACTTGATCTTCTTTCCTCCCAGGCTCTACAGCCCACAACGGGCTTGCAGTTGCTGAACAGGGTTGTTCTTAGCTTTGAATTTCTAATTAGAAATTTTTATTATGGTCAGATTTTTCTAGTTATCTATTGACCTTCTTTGGATATTGAGTTTATTTGTTTTCAATTAAGGATTTTTTATTAGCCTCTTTTTTTTCTTTTTTGTTCATTCTGTTTGAATGACCCTGCCATGTCAAACTTGATTTTATGCATTGAATTGTTTATGTTTAATTAACACTAGATTGCCCAAAGAAGTCATTTTGACTGATTTTTAACTTCAATTAGAAAACCAATGATGTATATAATGACACAATTTCTTAGTAATTTGTGACTTTTGTTAGAACAAATAATTTTTTTATTGTTAATATTTACTAATAACTTGTTATATAACTGTAAATAATATACAAAATATTAAAAATTAATTTTAAACAAATTTCTTTACTCATTAGTTATTCTTTCACAATCTAAAAGTTTCTATATACTAAGTTTCAGTCCATCTAGTGTTAATGGTCAAAGTCACTATTTTTTCTAGGCCTCTACTGTGAGTTGTTTATTTAAATTGGTATTTTGTCCAGAAATTATTTTCAAATTTTTTTTCGATTGACCCTCTCGAAAATAAGGTTCAAATTTGTTCCCGCTATTCTTAACATTAACAAATCCGTATCAAGTTATTTATGACGACGAGTTAAAAATAAGTCATTCAAAACACATTTAAAAAGGTTGTTTCCCGAAAAAAAGTGAAAAAAGTTTCAGAAAATATTTTTGTTTACCTTTATTTCAAACATTCAACTTCTTATTCGTAAACAGCAATTTTGAAAGATTCAAAAACTATATTTGCAACAAATTTGCATTTTAATTGCATGAGTGTAGTTGCTTTGTATCTTTTGTAAATTTTTAGCGACCTACACGATATGTTCTAGCGTTATAAATCTGTTTATTCTGCGAATCGATTTACTATGATAAAAATATAATTCCCTCAGTAGCGAACTTGACGCTATTGAATCCCATTTACAAAACTTAGACTTTGAACTATTCAATTGAACAAAATAAAAGTTATATTTTTCCAGCATTTAGTAATTATCATATTTTGTACCGCAAATATTTTAGTTCCCAAGAGTTTTATAATATATTGGGCTTTTAAAACACAGATTGAAAAGATAAATCTAATACCCATTTGTTAGAATGTATTAAACAGAATAAAAATTTCAAATCTTAATGAAAATATTTAAATATGTCAAAATTATGGAAATAATTAACGTTAATTCACTAGAAAATAAACCTGCTTTAAGCCCAAGAGACTCTGACCATTTGTTTTAACTTATGAAAACGATGTAAAATTTAATTTTCGCTTCAAATCCTTACAAACAAATATAAACCACTTCCATCTCTACGGTTTCATATATCTTGACTCTTTAAATAATTATGTAATTTAAATATAGCTGGGAAAAAGAGTAGTAATTTTAAACTTTATAAAATTCAGAAATTCTAAGACGAAATTTTCTTTCCATTGTTAAAATGATAATTAAATGTAAGATATTAAATCAGCCCGTTTCTTTAAGCATAATTTAATTCCTTATGCAATAAAATCGTTTCTTTTATTATCGCTGAATTATAAAATATGTAAATTCATCAGTGTTTTTGCATAAAAAAAGAGAATACAATCAATGCACTCGCATTTAGGAAATGTTCGAAGTAGTGGCTGATCTTTATGTTCGTCTTAAGGATTAATTTAAGTCCATAGTTGCTCTAGATGCACTGTTTTTCATTTAAACTTTGGGTTTTCTATTAAAATTAATTAAATTTTGAATTAACTATTGAAATATGAGTTTTTGAGTTGATTGAAAGCAATCACGATTGAAAAAGGGTACGGGCATCATTTAAAAACTTTATTTTTAAGCTTCAATAAAATAATCTAGATTACATTAAAAAAATTAACTTTTTTGTTTCTTAATAATTTGCATACATGAAATACCGAATGTTCAAAAAGTAATTGATGGATTGAAAAAACATTGAAGATAAACGGATGTTGATAAAAATGCAAGGTTAGCTGAGTTCTGTTCAGAAAATCAGGAATCATGCTCAACAAGTTACGAAATTAGCTACAAAGTTCGTCAACAAAAGATATTTCTAACAGAATAACACTCCTAGATATGATGTTTGATGGGGCAATCTCTTCAGTTGTGCCACGCTGTGGTAATTTTGAACAAACGGTGGTAATTTTGAAAATAGTAGTAGTAGTAATAATAGTTTTTCGAAAAAGAGTTTCATTGTTTTTCTTATTTTGTTGACGAGTTTTGTGAATAAATTGGAATTTTAGTAACAATACATTACCGAAATGTCATATAATAAAAATAGCACACGAGAAAATATTAATTTGTTATTGTTTTTTGTTTCCATTTTATTTTTTATTTCATTCACCATTAATATTTATGTTTCTATTATTTTTATTACTAAACCTCATATTTATTTCATTTACGGTTTCATCGATTGCAAGTGCAGAATAAGTTATTCCTCTCGAATTTTTTGACCATTTTTTCTCCTTTTTTATATAATGTTGAATGCTCATTATACGAATTTTTATGATTTTGTAGCAAATAAAATAAAGTTCTTAAGTTTTCAACATTTTTTGAATTTTGTTTACTTTCGAGTAACTGGAGCCTCCTGCAAAATAACATTGAGAAAAAGGAGGCATCTTATTAGAATTATATTGAGAAAAAGAGAGATTCTAAGCAGAATAAGATTGAGAAAAAGGGGACATCTTAGCAGAATAATATTGTCGAGTATTACAGGGAAATTTATACTTAAACTCGATTCGGGCTTTGATAGGTTTTATTTCTGTAATAATGAAAATTATGTTCAAAAAAGTTAAACTAAAAAATTACGGTTTATTTTTTAATTTTGTATATTACTAACGTGAAAAATACTATTTATGCTGCACTCACTACTCTTAATAAACTCTGGTCAAAGATGAAGTCATAAGGACCATTTGCACTCACTCACTAGGGGAGAGTGGGGTCAATTGTAACAGGGTACGATTGTAACAGAGCAAAAAGTTCGAGTGTNTTAATAAACTCTGGTCAAAGATGAAGTCATAAGGACCATTTACACTCACTCACTACTCATAATAAACTCTGGTCAAAGATGAAGCCATAAGGATCATTTACACTCACTCACTACTCTTAATAAACTCTGGTCAAAGATGAAGTCATAAGGACCATTTACACTGCACTCACTACTCTTAATAAACTCTAGTCAAAGATGAAGTCATAAAGACCATTTACACTCACTCACTTCTCTTAATAAACTCTGGTCAAAGATAAAGCCACGAGGACCATTTACACTCACTCACTACTCTTAATAAACTCTGGTCAAAGATGAAGTCAAAAAGACCGTTTACACATTAAGTGTTCTATATTATTTAGTATGTATGTGTGTTGATTTGTAGGGTGGTGTTTGTTTAATAAATCATGTTTGGCTTCTACCCCTAGCGATAACACAACCGAATAGATTTTATAATTTTTTGTCTGGATTGGTTGGTTTACGAGCTGCGTTGGTTACATTTTTTAGTTGGATAGCGAAGATAAACATTCCAAAATATGTGCTAAAACAAATTACTCTGCAAGTGGTCACTTATTAAGCTCATTTTACTGCTATTAAAATTTGACTTTTAACATCATTTTTACTTGTTCAAAACGTTAATAAGATTTTTCCCCTAAAATGAACAAATCAAAATTTTCAATTCTTTGCTAAAATGTGGATAAATTAGATAGCGAATTCGATACATATTTATTTGTTCAAGAACAAGAAAGTTCTGTGCTTCTAAAAATAATTATTTAACAAATAAGTCGAGAAATCTATTATTTGATACATTCCTTTTCAAAAAAAAATATCTTTTAACAATATGCAGGAACTATTTCTTATCGTATTTATTCAGATGTAAAGATCGGATTCACAAAGAAAATACTGACAAATATTATAGGAAGTATATTTTCAACATTTAATAGGTTGCCTTATAAAAGAAAGAAGAACCCCTTCTGAAATGCAATAAAATCCTTTCTGTTTGCGATAAAAGATTGAAATGCATAGAAGGTTACTAAGCAAATACAATATATGTATTTAATTTAATCTCTTATGTTTAGAAAACATTTGAAACAAAAATTACTTTAAGAAAATATGATTTATTATTTATAGTTTTAATTGGATAATTTTTCTTTTCTGTAACTGTCTGTTTTGTTTATAAATTGCGATTACTTTTAACTTTAATTTACTTGTTTCATGCAAGAATAAAAACAATAGGAATTACGGAGAAAAAATAAACTAGAACAAAAAGTTAATTTTCTTCCACTACATGTATTTGATGATAACGATCTCTAGTAAGAGTACGGTATTCAGGTATGGCTAAAATACAAGCAAATTCACAACTAGTGTGTATTTGAGAAAGTAACATTTTAATTTTTTTTTAATTGAAATACATTTGGGAGAAGAACTTAAGCCATTTCGATATCTAAAAAAAATTAAGTAAACTGAAAGTTACTGTTTTATAATCCCAAATTATGAATTAATTGCATTTTTGCTTTATATTTCTCATTGATCAAAATTGCTTGAACATGGTAGGATTACCCATAAGGAAGATACGGTATACTTTGCACTATGTAGACTTAAGCACCTACCCAGTGTCTAAACACCAAATTTCCATTTGACGTTTAGACACTGGATAACTTCTTGTTTAAAGAACTGAAACTGTAATAAGTATTAAGTGTGGTCGATATGAGTGTATAGCAATTTATAGTAATTTCTAATTATTAATAAAACATTATTTTAGAATTTGAAAAAAAAATCGTTAAAAATTGTTTAAAATATGAGTATTTAAACTAATCCCTTTATATTGCACATACGTGGAAATCATTAATATTTTTATTTTCCAAAATTTTGTTCAGAATCGTATTTGATAACTTATGAAAAATGTCTTATTTGAATATCATGAAAACGTTAAAAATTTCTGGCAAAATTCCAATTAGTTTTCGCTCTTTTTTATTGCATGCTCTAAATGATAAGGGGTTTTCCAAAAAATTTAATATTGTACAAAACAAAATTTTATAAACAATAATACTATAAAATTATGGTCCGGACCTCAAAATGTGATGGTATTAGGAAATAAAACATGTGAGATAAGACATAATAGAGTACGGTTCTATATTATGCCGATGTCATTTTAAATAAATCTTGTTTAATAGTACAAAGTTATCTACATTTGGGGAAAATTCCTTACCACTCAAAGTTTTCTTTCCAAATTAACAAAAACTATTTAGAAAATTGCTAAAAACTTTTTAAATTTTCAAAATATTCAAATTTCAAATTTTTTTTCCAAATGTTTTCCCCGCATGCGCAGTATAAAATTATTACTTTAAATGTTCATATCTTAAGCAATTTTTTACGATTTTTTTTTCAAATTTTAAAAGGATATTTTTATTATATAATAAAAAATACTCAAATTTTTTTAATTTCATTGAATGTTTCTGCAATCAATTATAGTAAGAAAACGTAAGTCAAATCTTTTTTTTTAATAAAAATGTACATATTTCCAAGAATATTTTTTTAAATTTCTAATGGCAGATTATGAACAGTTACAGCAGAAAACAAGTAAACAGAAAGAACATAGAGTACAACAAAAAATGCTGGAACAGAGTTTATTAACTTCACAAATTACTAGCCTCCCAATAACGCTCAGCGAGAGAAGTCTTGCCCAGAGCAGGACATTGGAGTAGATGTGCGGAATCCATGACCTCTTCAGAGCTGCACAGAGTGCATGTCGGGGAAGGAACAAATCTGAGTCTAAGAAGATTGTTTCTTAGGCAGTCATGTCCGGTGACTAGGCGAAATTCAGTGACTGCTTTACGCCTTGAGCCATTACACAAATTTGGGATGACATTTAACAAGGACTTTTAGGAAACACGCTTATGGAGGTTTTCCTGCGCACGAGCTTTAATAGATATTTTAATAAGTTCTTTAATAGTATGGATGGCCATTGAACGAGAAATTTTTAGCATAATTGAAGCCCCCTTGCCTGGAGCTAAACAGTGGGCAGGAACTCACTGGAATACTATAGTTTGATTTAGTGATACCAGGTTTTTAAGATGATAACGGCAATCCAATATGCCCTGTGTTATAGGATTATTGTCAGAAACGATAGTCAACAGAGCAGCTCCAGAACCGCTGAGGATAACTAGGCTCTTGCGAATTTTCCCAAGTAGCATTGCTGCTGGGAGAGAGCTGTGCGGATCGCAGCAATTTCTCCGTTAAACATAGTATCCTGTCCCACAGGGACGTTATTTCCATGCATATTTAAGCAAGGTTTGCAAAACTTGGTGCTATTATTTCATTAAGCCAGGGAACCAACAGTTAAGTTAAATGGACAGAGTATTACAATTTCACACATCATAGCCTACCTTGGGTTCCGACTAAACTGCCAGATCTCTTGGTTGCCTCAACTAGACATGTCCCATCAAAAAATTTCAAACAAACTTAAAGAGGCTCTCCGAGATGGACTGGGGCATGAGCCCACAGATTAAGAAACACATCTATTACAATCGCACACAGACATCTGGAATAGTCCCCAAGTAAGAACCCTCCAATGAATTAAGATCGAAAGATTAGCTCTACAATCAATAACCAAGGCCTATATAACAATATCAACGGATATACTCCAAGTACTACCCAGCTCAGAAGAAAGACTCACAAATATTTATTACCAATGTATAACCGACGAATGATCCATACCAAACCCTTTTATCCCAATAATCCATCCAGCTGACATACAAAAATTATTCATTTCGAGTATATCTCTCCTAAAAATACTGGTATTGAAATTTACACAGATAGTTCTCGGCTAATATATAATGACACCTTCAGAGTTGGATGAAACTTTATACAAACTAAGCCAAACAACATTAAAGAGCACAAAAATGTTTATAAAATACAGACAGCTGCTTCGGATGCTCAATGGGCAATCTTCATCAGTGCAACAGAAAGAAATGAGAGAAAAACAGTGTAAATATAGAGAAAGGTGACGTCACAAGAGGGTTTAGAGCAACGGCCAATAGGAGGGAAGGGTGAATGGATGACGACGAATAGGAAGCAAGGAACAAAGAGGTGGTTAGTTAGGCTTAATCAATGTATTTATAAGTTTAGGCTTAATCAATTACTTATGTATTTATGAAACTTTACAGTTTATGATAAACATCTATTACAAAAATACATACTCAGATTATCCGACCATTCAACTGTTTTCAAAGCCGAACTTTGGGCCATGCTCCAGGTCATCTATTAGATCCATGACAACAATATTAAAACAGAAGTATACATGTATACAGATTCTTTATCCGGTCTTTTTGCAATTAGGCAAATCGAAGATACAAAATATATAGCTGAAATAATTAAGAGCCACTATAGTCAAAACGCAAAATTCCACTGGATAAAAGCACATATGGGATTTGTAGGCAACGAAGAGGCTGACAGCCAGACAAAACTTGCTTGCCAGAAAGATTATATAGACTTAAGTGATATACCTCCAAAACGTTCAATTAGAACAGTTTTAATACTGTATTCATGCAATTATCAACGTAATTGATGAGTTACAAGCTTATCGCTGTATTTTTCTGGCAATTAGTGCACTAAAACATTTTATTTTCGTTCGTAATTTATTACCTGTCCCTCAAACCTCTATAAGCTTTTAAATTTAATAATATGTATGATAAATTGCAAGACTTAAATACTTATTATTAAAATATATTAAAAATTAACTAAATATTAAAAATTATGTTTTAAAATAATCCTCACAGTATTTCTTGAGAGAAAAATGAGTTAGTATCGAAATCCATTATTTAGTCGATATGCCGTTACACACTTTGTTCTACTATGGGTTGGGGTAATACTATGTTGTAACAGATATAAAAATTCAGAAACCTATAAAGCAACACAAGAAAAACACCAAAAAGTCATTAAAAATTTCCTAAGTGTCATATAAAAACACCAAAATCTTAAAGAATATTAATTAATGGTAGAAAATACAAGAAGAAAAACTATGAAAATGCACAAAAATAAATTCAGATGCACGAACATTCATAAAAAAATTGCGGGTAAAAACTTCATGACAAAATACAAACCCCGAATGTGTTTTTCAGATGTACATCAAAAGCTAAAACGTCTTAAAAATGCGTCTCACGATTGCAATATTGCATAACAAAAGTATTTTGATAACATATAGAAACTATAATTTTTTCCTGATTAATAATAATTTATAAAAATGAGGGGAACTTCTATTGAGGTCTTTACTAAATTGTGGACTATATTGCTTTGAGGACTTTACTAAATACTTTCTGCGTGAAACTCATATATTTTGCAAGCTTAAATTATTTTGTATGCAATTTTNTTAAAAATTTCCAAAGTGTCATATAAAAACACCAAAATCATAAAGAATATTAATTAATGGTAGAAAATACAAGAAGAAAAACTATGAAAATGCACAAAAATAAATTCAGATGCACAAACATTCATAAAAAAATTGCGGGTAAAAACTTCATGACAAAATACAAACCCCGAATGTGTTTTTCAGATGTACATCAAAAGCTAAAACGTCTTAAAAATGCGTCTTACGATTGCAGTATTGCATAACAGAAGTATTTTGATAACATATAGAAACTATAAATTTTTTCCTGATTAATAATAATTTATAAAAATGAGGGGAACTTCTAATGCTTTGAGGGCTTTACTAAATGCTTTCTGCGTAAAACTCATATATTCTGCAAGCTTAAATTATTCTGTATGCAATTTTATTTCCGGATATTTTGCCTGGATGTAATTAGACAAAAAAAATTAATATTTGTTGAGTTTTATACAATAATTTTATTAATATTATGTTTCTAGCGTGAAAATAGGCTTAAGAAAAATAAATTTAACAATGACTTCAAACAATGATATTAATAATTAGTAATTTTTTAGCCGTTTTCTTTGTTAAGATTAATTAGCGTTTATGCTTCATTAAATTACAATTTGAATATATGTACTAAAACTATTTGTAGAAAAATTTACGCAACTAATACGAATTTATTTTTGCGTGCGAAATCGTAGTAATTAGATAATTAAACTTTTTTTTATGATTAATCCTTTCTAGCATTTCTCAATACAAAAAATGCACCATTATCTTACAGACAGACAAAATTTTTCATCCTTATAGTTTTTTGAGCGTATTTAAGGCAATTAACTAGCATTCCTGGCTTTGAAAAGGAAATAAGGTATTTTTTTTCCCTTAATTGTAATTGTTGAAGGTTTTTATTTTTAAATTTTTTGAGAGTCAAAATACAGAAAAATGGAATGGCTTTTTTTAATATGTTGATGACATAAACGCCTGTTAGTTAAAAAAAATTAAACAAAGCTCTTAATTCAATGTAGTATTGTCATCTTAAGAAACTTTGGAAGTAATTGCAAGATTTTAATTTATTTAGTTATTTATAGCTGGAAACTACAATTTTTTGAGAAGAAAGTGGTTAAAGCTTTATTTGTTTTCTAAAGGATAACTACCGGTTTCGTCACTTTTCTTACAATAAAATACACTAAAATTTATAAAAATTATTTGATTTCAACATAAAATATATTCGAATTATACTGTTGAAAATTATGATTTTCTCATCTGAATTATTATATACTAATTTTACGAATAGAGTTTCAAAAGGTTTAATATTTCTTGACATTGCATTAAATTTTTTTTAAAAAATTAATGTGATTGAAAGGACGATTCATATTTGTAAATATATTTTGGGGGCTCAAATAAAAAATAAACACTCAAATAGGTTTTAATCTAGAGATCAGATTTCAAAATACTAACTTTCAATTAATAGTTCAAGAATCTCACCATTGATATGTTAATTAAATTTTGCAGTTGATAATTAATTTTTGAACTGAGCAAGTTAGAAATCAGGTAAAATCTGCCAGAAGAGTTACGTGATTTAAACTATTTTTACTTCAATTCAAGTACTATTTGTTTAAAAGAAATGCATTTTACACCACTATATAAACCTTGGATTTTTTCCCAATTTTCATATGAGTCATTATCACCTAACAAAGAGTCTTATAATATTCTTAGATAAGTAATTATCATGAAAGCTGCGACTATTCTGAAAAAAAAAAATAGTTAAATTTCCTCTAAATATCGCTGAGCGGGAATCCTCACGTAAGAAACAATATATTTTTTCAATGTCTCTAGAATTGGATTCTTTACATGTTCTTGCATTCTGAAAAGGTTGAAAAAAAAGTCATGAATTCTCAGTTAACCGTAAAGAACCTAACTCACATAATCTAATACGGGTAGAGAAACTTGGGACTGATTCTCCATCCAAAAACAGACGGAAGAGCCAAGGGGCAACAATCATCCAGCGCAGGCACTGTACCTAACAGTATCCTTAGGGAAACTCAGGAGCACTTATTTCTTGAGAATGTTACTAGACACTTTCTGAAAACAAACATGTTGCCTTAAGGAATTTTCCTGCGCACTCTTTTCGCAATGTGCAACTCTTTTTCTTCCTTCCTTTAAGAATAGAAATCACGAACATTTTCTTTTTGTTCTCTCTTTTTCTTTTTCGTTTCATTTTGAGACTCGACAGTTTTTGTTTGTATAACTGTTTTCTAAACGTGACTGTAGAGTTGAAATTATTCTGCACCCGCAAGAATTATTTTTGTATTCCTCATGTGATTCGGATTTTTTCTTCCAACTTTATAATTTTTCATATATATATAGTTATACAGTATAAACAACTGTATAACAAAATTAATCACAACTTTTTATGCAGCAGATATATTGATGACATTTTTTCTGCATTAAATTTCTTCAATTTCAGTTATTACAATATTCAATAAATCCATAATGTTTAAATCTTGTTAAAACTGATGATAATGAAACCTCAGTAAGCTTTTCAGATTTACATATAGTGTAGAGCCACGAACATATTATCTCTGCATACCATAAGCGCAAAGGCTTTAAATTTGAGATACGCTGTCTACAAAACTACTTTAGATGCATTAGTGTCTAAGTACTCAGAGGATTATTAATTTCCGAGTTATCAGATATAAACGAATTTGTACCAATAAAACCAACTTTATATTGGAAATTTTAAAGCTAAACTTATTTGCAATGATTTTCCAATTAAAGTCATCAATCAATTTTTGGACCAATTTAAATGTCCGGTTTTCATTTACTTTCTGTGGTTTACACTTTCCACAATGCCTAAGCCGTAACCGGTTCTTTTATTCTTTTATGACGCACCATATTCAATCTAATAATTTGGAAGAATGGCTATAGATGCTGTGGTATATGTGTACGTAGACTTGAACAGATTAAGGTTTTGCTATGACTTCGAATTAAGCTTTTTGGTATTATATTTTAATTATTTTTTGCCTTCTCTTGTTTTAGTTGATAATGTAGATCCAGCCTATAGTGACATTGCCATTGCTGTTCGCCATGACGAAACCCAACACATCTTAATTCAAAATGTTTATAGTGTTGTTCTCCACTGAAAAGTTACAACACTGTTTATTATTTTTTTAATTATTTGTATTATTGTATTCTTTATGTCATAATTTTAAAAATGCATTTTCTCTCATTCACACTACACTTGTTGGTCGTTACACTTGTAAGACGGTAGTATATTCTTAATTCTTTTCTTCTTTTCTTTTTTTTTGGTTTAATCCTGTCCGCAATCTCGCCTGTGTATTATAACAATCCCAAATCCCAATCTCGCTTGTGTATTACAACAATTGAACTGTTCCTTTTATTTATTTTGTATTATGCAAACCAATGCTTGAGATAAATGAATTTTAATTTGTTCAGTAGTTTTAAAGACAATCCATCACATTTGAATATTTTCTTAATTTTTATCACAAGTGTATGTACAAAAAACATTCACAAAATTAAGAACTAAACTTCATTTTGTTGTGATATTAGTAATACTCAGGTTATTTCAAGACCTCTATTTTGCTCTGTTATTGCGCGAGTCTTAAAGTAGTTCATAGAATTATTGTATTTTTACAGTTTTTTTTTATAATGAATTTATATTTCTTGGAACGCTACATTTATGTTTTGCATGTAAACTTAAACAAAAACCATAAGTTGTTTTTATATAATATAAAATTATGATTAAATAATCTGTTTTATAAAAAACTTAAAGTACTTAAAATAATCATTAAATGAGTAAAATACATATGACGTGTATAAAATCCACAGTGCAATATTCATTATACATTAAGCGTTAGATTAAAATAAAAACAATACCAAATTTATTAATTAATTTTGTTTTAACAAGCGTATTTAAACTAAAAAAACATTAAATATTTAACTGTAAAATTTGTCATTATTCCTTTATTCAAATTCTGATAAATATTTTGCTACTTTATTTTCTTATAGTTATATTTTATTTGAAATTTACTCTCTCATATACTTAATATGTAATAAATAAATTCATAAAATGGATCATTACAACTGCATTATTCGCAGATTTTCTTTAATACTATTTCTAAGTAATGCAGAACTACTATACTGATTATATATAATGCATGATATATATTGTATGATATATATTACATATTGCTATTCTAGTTATGTATAATTACTATTATGTTATACAAGAAAAGCATTATAAAATATATATTGTATAGTATAATTGTATACTGCTATTCTAATTATGTATAATTTCTATTATATTATACAAAAAAAGCAATATAAAATATAAATTCTTTAAAAGTAGGTAAGTATTCATTCAAACGAAGAATAAACGAAAGAATGAAAAATGCAGAAGTTATAATCCAAATGAGTTTCAATTGTGCGTTTTTGCTTTGTCTCGATCATATTTAATTACTGTATATTATTTAAATAATTATCGAAACAACTTTAGGATTCTGAATTATTAGGAAAATGAAATAATAAAGCATTCTTTTTTGCTCAATTTTACACTAGGAAATAGTTAATTCTTACAAAATGGAGTTCAAAATTTTAGAAAAATATAGGGTCATGAATTCGAAAAATGAGATAAATTGGATTGTCTTTTGTGCATCGTATGCGAGATTTTACTTATTAATTTCGCTTAAGAAATAAAAAAGATAAATTACTGTTTATAATATGTAGTATTAATTCTACAAAGTATTTGACATACAAAGGTTTTATCTTTATTTCAAATTAAAATGTATTTAAGCTTTCGTTAAACTTCCAAAGGAAAGTATAACTTATTTATAATTACTTTAAAACTGAAACACTCAAAACGATTTTAAATAAAACACTTTTAACAACAAGATGATTCATTTATTTTTCCTGCTTCACTTTGCGCGTAGGATCACAATAGAATTTTATTTCAAAGTTTAGTTTTAATTTATTTTCTTTATGAAGTCTATTGTTAAATATGAACTGTTAAATATAATGCAGAGTCATCATGATTAATATCTTCTTAGGAAATGTGCGAAACGCTTTATCCTAATATTGAGAAAAATGTAGAATGTTTTAAATGTAGATTCCAGTATATGATTCAGCTATTTGTCAACGCTGTTTTTCGAAGCTCTGTTGCCAAGAAAAATAAAAAAGCCTTATTTTAAGCGCCTTGCACTTGAAACAATGAGTTGATTTTGAACTATATATATAATCTTGCCGCGAAGAGTTATTTAGGCTTTAGTACAGCCAAATAACTTAAATATTTTAAAATTTATGAAACATTTTTAAAAATCGCCAATTTGGCAACATTTTTTGACCTAGATAAAAATTATCAAAATCGTATTCTACATATTAAATTCTTATTAATATATTAAATCTTAAATTATAAAATTTGACTTATTCTCAGTTTTTGCGATCTTTTATGAGTCCTATAGTTATGCAGCATTGGAGCAAATTTTTAAATATTAAAAAATTTGACCACAAACGTTTCTCATTTTCACAAAACTGTGGCTTTTCTCCATATTGTCATTTAGCGCCATTTTCAGAATAAGCGTAGACAGCGTTGGCTTTAGATAGGCTAAACATGACTAAACAGTCGTGAGTAGCAGTTACAAACTTGCAGGAGTTATAAAAGTAACATATTATTCGCAAAAAAGCCTTTCATATTACGAAAAGCAACCCTAGAAACCCTGAAATATTAGATTGTTTTCTGCTTAACAGTTTTTTAAAAATTTCAGATAAAAACTCAGTTTATACAGCAAAACATTAAGGAATTGAAATTACCGGTGTGAAATAGTGAATAAATAATAATTTATAATATACTACTGTTAATTAATTTCAGTCTACTTCAGTTGTTTTAAATTGTTTACAGCAACTTATGTATCAATAATATCCTCACTGGTATTGGTTAGTGGATCATGGTTTAGAGTCCCTTTGCCGCCAGGCTCACCGTGGGAGGCACTCCTGGTCCTTTTCTCCATGCAACGCGAATTCGGGCTAGTTTCATTTAAAAGTCCCCCATAAAGGTTTCATGAGTTCCCTTGTCTTCTGGATTGAGTTCAAAATCACAAGGCTACGGAGTTGAGCATTTTTAGTCGTAAGTCTAAAAATTGTGTCCAGTGCTTAACGACGGTTATAAAATTAAATGTATGTATCAATAGAATGCTCGGCTTCCAATGAGGTGACCCGGGTTTGAATCCTAGCCATGTCTGGACGATACGAATTTCACACACGAATCACACCGACCACATTGCTGATGTAAAATATCCTCAGTGGCTGACAGATCATGGGTTAGAGTACCCTTGCCGCCAGGTTTACCACTCCATGTAACGTAAATGTGCATTAGTTCCATCAAAAGTCCTCCACTTGATCTAAAAGTTATCTTGTTATCTGGATTTTGTTCAAAATTACAGGGCTGTGGATTTGAACATTGGTAGTTGTAAACTCATAATTTGGTATGCTTTTCAACTATGGTTATAAAATAAAATAATACCGAATCACCTTATATAGATTCTGATAATGAATTAACTTATAGACACGGATCGATGATGGAAAAATTTAAATAGCTAGGAAAGAGCCCAAAAAATTCAACCATCCTTTTAAATTTAATCATTATTGTTGCAGTATTGTCTAAAAATCCAGAAAAATATTTCAAAAATTATGCTATTGAAACTGAAGCGTATTATTATTATTATACATTCATAAGTATAATGAATTTTTTATATGATAATTTTAATAGTTTTAAGTTATTTAGATTGATTAAACGCACGATTTAAAGACCTTTTAATTATGTGCAGCTTAGCTAAATGTAAAATAAAATTGTCATTACAGTTTTTAAAGATAAAAATAATAAAATTAAAGAGAGTTAAAAGAAAGTTGAAAGGTCATTAGAGCATATCAGAATTGTTTAATTTGTATTAATTTATTGAAAATAAATCTCAAAATAAGTATATTAGTTTTAAGTCATATTTGAGCTTATCGTGATAATTCACAAATATATTTTGTATGAAAAGATCGTTAATAACTTATGCACAATGCGTTAAATATTTTATTAACGATGCCTTATTGATGTTCATAATCTCAGGAAATAATGAATTAATTTTTTTGAATTCTGGTACAATTTGATAAATTATTGTTTTTGCATTTACAGTCGTTAATTTTTTTAAACTTTCTAAGTGATTTGTATGACATATTTATAACACTTCAACTTTTAATTTCATAAGTGACATTTTAAAAATCAAAAATTATGAAACTAAATATGCACCGTAATAAATCAAACCTCCAAATTAATTTAATTGATCAAATAAAAAATTATGAACAATAAAATGTGTTAAAAATAATTAATGAAATCTCATTTTGAACTCGAATTGTTTTGATAAATAATGAAGTTTTTGCTTCCTTGAAAAATATATGTTTGTAAATGTTTGTCACATAACGACATTGAAGGAGTATAGATATTTGATGTAATTCTATCTTTTGCATTATGTTCTAACATGATCCAATGATTTAGTAACTACAGCAAAAAGGGCAAAAAAGGAAAACTGAATTTCTTTTGAAAAAGTATTTATTTACGAATTTTATTAGTTATTTCTAAAAATTCTATTGAAAACATTGATATTCTTTTAAACTTATAAGTAAAAAATGCTTTTTTTTAAAATAAATTTTTCAAATAACTTGCTAAAAATATAGGTGACTGCTATATTTTCATTGATTCTAAAAATACTCTCATTGTCAGAATGCTGTTGTAATTTATATTTTGCTTTCTAATATCGCCATATTATAATATCTCCAAATATAAAAGGATAACTCAAATCTAGATTTTAAAAGGCTTAAGCAATCCAAGCTACTCTCTCTCTAAATCCTTTTCTAAATCTTTTAAAACAAGCGAAATATTGTGCCACTAGCGATAAATCTGAGTTAAGTGAAATCTATGAGCCAAGAACTAAAAACAACTTTCCGAGCTCTTAATTCTTCGTGTCTTCTCTGCAATTAAAATTAGAAGAGGTACAAGATTCTTTTTAGAATCCCAATCACTGTACATTGCTCTAATTCCAATTAGTTTGGTGTCATAGTAATTAAGAAAGAAAGATTGAAATTTGTTGGCTAAGAAACTATAATGATTACTACGATTAGGGATTGTAGTTGCATACTTTAGAAGAGTAAGGAACTAGAGTCTTAACAAGAGAAAAATTGAGAATAGTTTAATTAACTAGTTCTGCATCTAATCCTGAGTATTATTTAATTTGCTCCATAAAGGAAAAGTGGTTTAGTTGGTTGATGATCGAGAACTAATGGGAGAAAGTGAAGTTATCTATCAAACATAAAGTGCATTACATAGTCGAAAGCTAATTTTCATAAAATATATAATATCTTCTAATTAATAAGCTAATTATTAAACATAGTGTTTCGTAAAGACTAATCTTCAAATGTAATTTTAGAATTCTTTAAAAAGGGAAGACAGAAGTATACGCATTGAGTATCGAAAATAAGTAATTACGAGAGGGAAAAAAAAACATTATCGAAATTAGATAATTCCAAGTTGAAGAAGGCGATTCAGTGAAAAACCAAAACTTGTTTAAAAGCTATAGAAAGGAGATAAAAGACGGTTATTAGAATTTTTTTCAAGCTTCATAGCCTTCAATCAAACATATTTTGATAATTTGTGCACCCACATGTCTTGATTGTGATCGTTAAGAATTAATAAAATTTCGTTTTTCCTTTGTTTGAATATAAATTTGCCATTTTTGAAGATTGTATATATATAAACACATGGACAAAAAAATTAGCGACTCCTTCTTGGTGCCCTTATTTTTTTGTCCAATAGTGTATATATATTTTTTTTCCTTCAAAATAGCAGTTCTTTCAAGAATTATCCAATTTTGACTGTGTAATTTCATCAATTTTAAACTAATAAAAACGTAATGCGTCTTCTTACAAAATTAAATGATAGTAAAATGCTCAACATTTATTGAAATGTTTGGCTAAACCAGGTGAAAATACAAGGAGTTACGAGTCAATTATTTAAAAATTTAAAGCTGAAACAAAGTGTTCCGTCAGTTGATTTAATAATTTAAGTAATTTCAAAATTCTTTTTTTTTGTTTTGCTTTAAAGTTTTGCTTCCGAAATTTTTGTTTTGAATATTTTTTGGGTTCCGTAAATCGCTCCATATCCGCACCTTTGAGTAATATTCTGAGATGTAAAGGCAAAAACATTATGAGAAAGTCTTCAAACATAAAAAAAAATCAAATGGGTATTTTGTTTCAATATGCAAATAAAATTAGTTTCGACAGTTTCATTTTAATTTAAATTACCATTCAAAAATTTAAACCCATTTCAGTTTCATTATAGCAAGCATTTTCTATACATTACATTTCCCTACATTTATTATATTCATTTATGTCACAAGCGAAAATTCCAGCAAGTTTTAAGACTAAATTTCATTCGCTGAACCAAAAAATATCGAAAGATATTTCAAGTAACCATTGGCGAGTGCTCGGTAGTTCATCAGACGGGTATTCTGTCGAAGTCAGCAGAAAAACCCGAAGCAACAAAAGACTCAAGAAAAGTCCCCTTACAATCAAAACCTAATGGAGGATGAAAGGACTGATATCTGGAGTTCTGAGACTTCTTTTCTTTCCCCCTCTTGGAATTGTCAGTAACAAGTCCGCTTGAGTACACACCTTGTTGTTGAATTGACACCATCTTTCTTTTTGGAGACGCAACTATTGAAGGTAGTTCTTTTGTTGCTCAAGTTGTTCACTTTTTCCTTTTTTCTTTTGGATGCCTGACCGCTTATATCTTCTCATATAAGTCGCACGGATTGTAGGAACACGAATTGATACCCTGTTCTTGAAATATCCTTGATAGTATTGGTGGATGGGCTCGAAGATCATTTTTGACGCCTATCTTCTTGCTCCAAGTGTTTCTCATTGAGATATTTTTAATTCCGGCTTATCATCTCTCGCCAACTAAATAGAGCGAAAACTGCTATTTCAAGTTTATTGCGATAAAGAAAAACTTTATAAATTGTAAACATTTAGCCTTAAGTTTGCTATTTGTTAAAACGACTTTGATATTTTTAAAAAAATATACCAAACAAAGAAAGTGCGTCTTGCTATCGATTCTCGTTCGCTGATGCAATTTCTAGGAAAAGAAATTTCTTGAACATGCATCTAAGAAAGATGAAGTCGATTTCGATGAGATTTTCACAACTTAATGTTTTGATTTTTCCTTTTGTAAAAAAAAATAAATAAGCAAACTTTTAAAATTCAGTGCAATTATTTATTTATTATGTTATAGAAATAACTTAACAACCCAGTACGAGAAAGGGACAACATGTAAGCAGTACTATAAAATTCTTTCTCCTGGAATATTTTCCCCTTAATTTGCTTTTTACATTATAGCTTTCTAGAAAAATGCTAAATATTTTATTAATAGAACTAGTTTGTTGTTCTAAAAATATTTTTGCTTTCTCATGAAAAATGAAAGGTGATTTTCTTATAGTGAATAAATAATTTATTGAATCATTTATTGTCAATTCTTTTCCAATACCTTTTGCCATCTTTTTTCAAGTAGGATGATTCTACGCGCATAAAATTCTCATTCACTACTGACAAAAACTTAGTAGGGTTATTTTTGATAGGACATCCTAATTTGAAAAGGTATTACAATCTAAAATTTTTATAGAGACCGGAACATTGCTGCAAAAAATTCATTTATCGTTCCCAGAGATGATGGACTTCAAAAGTAGATAATTTTTTTGATGTTTGAATTTCTCATGATTGAATTTGAAATTTCTTTCCTTAAGGACATGACGATGTGGAGATTTAAGATTAAACCTTAGGCTTTTCTAACGATCATGAAAGGTTGAATTCACAAAATTTGTTCTCTCTGCAATCTCAAGAGTTTTTAATAGCCGGTTTACATCAATTAATGCTTTGTGTTTTCATCAGCTTAAATTCTAGTGGAGCATCTTCGTGTATCTTAATCGAAATTTTTCAAACCAGTTTTGCTAGTGGTGTATTGCCAATACATCTTCTCCATGCACATAGGATAATTATTTCCTTGCTTGGGCAGCATTGCTATCTTTTCGATGGTGAAAAAGTAATATGCACCAAGTATTCTGCTTTTTACTTTCTATATTGGAAAAGACACGAATCAAAAACTACTGCTTAGAATCAATCGAACTTTTACTCAAGCAAACCTCACTAGATATAGCAGCTGTCAAAATATCTTATTATGTGGCTCAAGTATGAAAATGGTCTTGTGTTAGGAAGAAAACAAAATTACTTTTCAAACAACTTAATATTTTTAACCGACTTATAGTGTGCTTCAGAAAGTTTTGACAATGAAATCAGCATTCTCCAAGATTTTTTGAAAATTACAACACGATTTCAAAATTAAAAATCTGAAAAACAAGGGAAGATGGGGTAATGAAACAAACAGTACGTTTACTAGAAAAGCTGTAAAAATTTTATACTTATATCAGAAATTTAGAATTAGTAACACGCAAAGCCAGCAGATGGTACTAATTGATGTGCATATTTCTTAAAGAGAATACAGATACTTTTTTGAAAAATAGTACAAAAACAGAAACTTTCCACGTTTTAGTGATAAAAACACTATTTATGGGGACTTCGTAGTGTTTTACAACTTGCAGCGCAATCTGTTGACAACTTTCGTTGTTAATTTCCAAATTTCAATATGCATTTTTAGAGCGTTTGCCATATAAAACCGTTTATTTTATTTCTCTAGTATCGAGAGTTTTCGAGATTTTTAAAATTGAAATCAAGTTGCTCTTCACTGGACAACATGTAAATAGGAACATTTTATTTCACAAAAAAATTACATTTCATAATCTGAACAAGGAGAAGTTTGACATTTTGCCTTTTTGATCAATGCAGTTATTTTATGCCTTTCACCAAATATCCTTTATTTACTATTCGGATTCTATAATAAAATAATAATCTACATGATAACCAAGAAGCTGTCAAAACATCATCTAGAATCAATCATTTTTGATTTGCAGTATGTAAATCAAATGTCAGGCTTATAATTTAAAATGAATTTTTAAAAAAAATTGATACAAGTATAACATAACTCATATAAGTATTGCGAGAAACATTGTGCAATTTTAATTTTAAAAAAAAAGTCAATTTATGTGGATCACCCTAGTACCCAAAGAAGGAAGTCTTTTATGGCAATTACGCAAATTTTATTTTATTTTATAACCGTCGTTGAACAGTCGACCCAATTTTGGGGTTACGACTACTAATGCTTTTCTACGTAGCCATGTAATTTTGAACCAATCCAGAAGACAAGGAAATTCTTGGATCAGTACCCCAGAGGTATGATTTGTTATGGGAACATGGAGGACTTCGTGACCCGAGAGATTTACCGTGTATCAGTCATAATTTACTACACGGGGAGTCTTCAGCCGGTGGGTAACGAATTCGCGACCTCTCGGACATAGGTCCAGTGCCCTACCAACCAGGCTATTCTGGAACACAAATTTATAAGAAATTGCTCATGGCATGTGTTATATGATTAGTTTTTGGTGATTTTATTAAACAAATGGACTTTAATACTCGCTAAGTAGTGTAAAAATTGAAAGAGTTTAAAATTCTTATCCATTATGAAAATTTAATTTCAACTTCAATGCTTTGAAGATTTTGAAATATTTTGTATCAAAGCAATGTGGTATTGCAAAATAATCTTGTATTGGCTATAAAATATGAAAAATGCTGTTTTAGTTATAGGTTTCCATAGAGAAAAGATTGTATTAGATAGAAAAGCTCGTCCGAATTTCTTACTTTTAAAGCTCATGCTTTCCTTTCAATTATAAATTACATCGATAAACTATACAGATCATATTTTCTTCAATTACCCTTAAATTATCAAGGATACTAGAAAAAAACGGGAAGCATTTAATTTAATCAAAGAAGACAAGATCTAAAATATTTTTAAAAGAATTAACTTTTTCCTGCCTTTTGCCTATTTTATGAAGCAATGAGCTTTCTCGTAACTTTAATTTTCATAGTCAACAAAAGTATAATTTTTCTGGGTAAAACTTGGAAAAGTTCAAGCGAAAAGCTTAAAGGATACACTTTTCGTGCGAGTAAAAACTGATTTTCTAGCGATCTCTTTAATCTTAGTTAGCTGGTTAGGAATTTTATTGCAGCGGATGCACTTCTCTTAAGTCCTTGGATTAAGTGACATCTAACATTCTTGAATCCTCTTAAATAACGAAGTAAACACATAAAGTTCTTTTAACATTATAAACATTGAGCAGTGATGAAAAAAAACATACATTAGATTTGGAGCATTTATAAACTGAATTCGTATGTTAATTGTTTTATTTACGCCTTGTTTCTGAGCAGAATAAATTATTATATTGATGAATAAAATATAAATGTTTATAATAAGGAGATACTTCTTTTTAAGGATAAATGAGTAAGAACTTTTTTGTTCAACATTTGATTTTTATAAAACTATTTAATTCATGCAAATTTTCAAAATTTTTTAATGCACCAGTTATGGAGAGTTTATGCTAATTTAATTTGTCAGCTATATCAGGTTTCAAATACTTTGTCAGCTAGACCAGGTTTCATTTACACAGTAGTACGCAGATAACAGTGGGGAACAATTTTTTGTTGCATTTATCTTCTAGGTAATACTTAATCTTACCTAGTTCGGGTGTGAGGATTTCAAATCTGAAATTGGTTTTGCTCCTAAAACTACAGAATTTTTTAAATGGCATTTCGAGAAAATTTTTTGCTGAAATGTATAAGTTTAAAATCGGTATACATAACATACCACCGGGTGTGAAAAATTTCAAGTGAACGTAGGGCACATCTTCAAAATTAAAATAGCACAGAAACTCACATCCCTAAATGTCGTGATACGCTGCTAGGGCCGCTTCTCTATAATTACCTGTTTAAAAGCACACAATGTAAAGTGCGTATAGTAAGGGAGCACCGAGGTGTATGACGACATATCTTGACAGAAGTTCCTGTGCAATTTTAATTCTGATGATGTGACTTAACTCCCCTAGAAGTTGCACAAAACATTTATTCAACCGCTGTTATATATTACGTTTTTAAATTTCTACATTTCGAAAAAAATAGACTAAAAATGTCCTTTTTTTTAAAAAAAAAACTGTAGTTTGGAGAAACGGATAGCAGATTTAAAATCAGCGATACGAAAGTATCCAAGTGCTGTTGAAAAAAACCGCATGAAAAAAAATGTTTCCTAGTATTTTTCATGGATTGATTTCTTTTACATGATTCTTATTTCGTTGTTACATCAATAAATAATATAATATTCAACAGTTTACTAGCTTCAATTTCACGAGGCATCGTTAACATAAAATAGTATTTTTTTACTTGCAGTTGTGTTTTAAAATAAATTCCAGTGAAAAAGACTTTCTAAACCTGACAATTATTATAATATAAAACCCAACTTGATCCAACATTAAAGTATGAATTAAAAAATGAATTTGGGCAATCAATTGCTTTGCTACAACTGTTGATTTTAGTTATTTATTATATTTTGGGAGATCGGGTATCATTGCTTGGAAGTAATATACGGATTGCAATAAAAATTTGTTTCCTCTAAAATAGTTTATAAGAATACTGAAAAGGCTTCTTGGTGTTCAATTTTTCAAAAGTTCAATGGTAGAAAACTAAAAAATACAAAGTACGGCACATTTTCTCGTGCGGAAAGAAAAATAAACCCCACACATTGCATGCTATTCAAATAATAACAGAACGAGAACTGTGTATAGAAATATAAAGTGAGAATACAAGGTATGCCAATAGTTTGCTTTTTTCTTCGCAAAGCAAGAGAACAATATAAGAATTCAAAAGATATTAAATAGAGTATTTTCACATTTTTTCTCGTTTAGTTCTCTATCTGCATTTATATTGTATTTTTGCTGTGGCGTCGAATATAAAAAAGAGAATAGAGCAAGAAAATTTGTTGCCAAATCATCGTCTCTAAATTTAGGGACTGGGTATAAAAAATTGTTTTATGTGTTGAGGGCGAAATCGGATTCGTGTTTCGAAATATTATATTTTTTTACGTTTTTGATTTCACAAAAACGTGTGGAATATAATCTTCATGTTTGCGTAAACTCTGAAAACATGAAGGGCTTTTTTTTAGTATTCTACTATATGTTTTGAATAAACTGAAATAGTATAAATAAGAAGTTTCGCATAAAAAAAATTTTAGATCGAAGGAATTGGATATTTTATAGTTCAAAAGGGGGAAATATTTAAGTTAAAAAAATAAAATTGAAATGTCTTCTCATGTTCCAAAATAAATTTTTTCAGTAATTGCTGTTTTTAGTTGTTAGAATTTATTTCCTTTTCCCTGAGATCACGCAAGAAAGTGTTATACACAAAGTCTGAATTTAAAAAAAAAATTAAATCATTGTGACTTTAAACAATTCTTGTAATATAATATAAATTATTTATTCAATTTTTAGCTTTCATGATCCCATTTGCGCTTATAATTACTTAAATTGTCTTCAATTAATTGAAAGTAATTTATAAATGCATTGAGACAAAAAAAAGTAAGGTCGAAATTACCAGAATATAGCAAAATTTACTGTGGTTATGAGAACACCAAGAAGCTCGATAATTTTTACCGTAGTACTTTGTTAATTATTTTGGTAAAATTAGTAATAAAATATGGTTTATAATTTGACGAAATTTGGAAGTTTTATCATGATACCTTAGAGCATGGCATAAAAGCCATTTATTCGGTTAAATTCAACTTTCAATTTTTTACTGAAGGTGTGGTAATAAGAACTATAATATTGAAAACTAGAATTTCCGATAAATTGCTATTATAAGAACGGAAAAATTTCAGAATGAGTGGTTTAAATACTGAATATTTTAGTTCTCGTTACTAGAATTTTTATTTATTTATTTTTTTTTTGAAACCAGACAATTTATTTTCATACAAAATGATAATTATATCAGAATTACTTTCTCCGTGTGTGTTAGGAATATTTTTCTTTTTTATCTTGTGAATGTAAAATTTTAATGGCAAATGAAATAATTTTTTGACTTTTTAAACGCCACGTTATCTTTGAAAATGGATTGCAGGACACAATTTGCTTGCATTGGGAATACACATTTATAAAAATGAATCGTTATAAAGTAAAGGTAATAAAACCGAATGGCACTGAGGACTGAATCTGGAGAAAAAAAACTGCAGGAAAAAAAATACTTAAAAGCGGAAAAGATAACTTTGGTATTATGAGGTCGCGTAATGAGAAAAGTGAACTATAGAACAGCGATTTTGTAAAAGAATAGAAATCTCTAATAATGATATATATGGGAAGAATTTTTACGCTACCATATAATATGTTTAGGCGATATAACAAATTTTGTGTGATATAGAAGGGGGTTTTATCCTTTAATAACACTGCTTAGAAGTTAGAATAAAAATGTGAGATGGAAGCATATTCGTTTATTGTTAAAAAATAACCCTTGAAAAACAAAACTTTAAAAACAATAACCGTATCTAATCCTTTTTTTAGTGTTTGGTAATTATTGTACTGCTAAAATATACAGTATAAGTTAACAAAATGTTTACGGCATGTTTTTAATTTGAAGTATTTAGCTGGACTTAGCTTAGCTTTGACCCCATTAGAAATTGTGTAGTTTATTTTCTTTATTTTTTTTTAGTTTAAAGATCTGTGTGATCGGTTAATCTATTTCCTGTCTTGCTTAATATTTCCAACTTTGTAAGTTCAGTACAGTATAAATACCGGAGTAACATAATAGAGTCAATTTGATAACTTAATTTGATTTTAGTTTTTTATTTCATAATTTTTTTATAGTATTTAGAATAACTACATGCAACTTTTTACTCTAAATATTCTGTCTTTAATATGCATCAGTGCTACTTTTGTAAATCGGAATTATGTGCATTTAAAAAAAAAATATTTCAAATAATAGTAAATTCCCAAAAATTGATCCCATCATGATCCTGTTATTTCATGCTTTAGAAAATAACAAAACTTGAAAATCTTGTAATTCATTTTACTGATTTTAGAATGTCTCAGATAGTAAAATTTAAATATTGAATCAGATGTGTTTATTAATACACTGAAAAAGAACTATATTTGATGGATTAAATTTTTGGGCCTTATAATACGATTGCAAAGTTTGAAAACTAAAGGCTAAATATCTAAAATTTAAGAATTCTTGCTTATGCTTAATCTAGTAATGCCTGATCTAGTAAAACTAATTAGAAAAACTGAAAATTTTTTTAATTCCAATTTTTGATTTTTTCTCTTCATGATACAGAAATAAATATTTCAAAAAGGCTTTCTTCATTAATGTGGAAAAAATTATAAAGCTGTAATTTTCAAGAAATTCGAAAATTTAGTACTCACTTTAAATATAGTATAAATGAACCTTATTGAATGACGAAAGTTAAACTAAAAGTAAAAATGTGTCAACACACTAAATTAATAATGTGTCACCACAATAAATTAATAATGTGTCAACACAATAAATTAATGTGTCATCACAATAAATTAATGTGTCAACACAATAAATTAATGTGTCAACACAATAAATTAATGTGTCAACACAATAAATGAATGTGTCAACACAATAAATTAATAA
Source organism: Parasteatoda tepidariorum (assembly GCF_043381705.1). Classification (NCBI taxonomy): domain Eukaryota; kingdom Metazoa; phylum Arthropoda; class Arachnida; order Araneae; family Theridiidae; genus Parasteatoda; species Parasteatoda tepidariorum. The sequence continues at coordinate 61,324,092 of NC_092214.1, forward strand.
TGCGTCAATACAATAAATTAATAATGTGTCAACACAATAAATTAATAATTATGTGTCAACACAATAAATTAATAATTATGTGTCAACATAATAAATTAATAATTATCGATTCAAAAAAACCAACACAATAAATTAATAATTATCGATTCAAAAAAACCAACACAATAAATTAATAATTATGTGTCTTAAGAAACTGTCTCAAACTGTGTAATCTTGATCTATCATTTTCTTAGCTAAAAGAATCCACGATTAATATTTCACAAAAGTTTTGGTATCCTATAAAATTAACCTTCGTTAAATGGTTTTAATCTTGCGCATGTCATCTTTAAACCAAAATGTATAGTTGTTATTGAATTATGTTTCAAACATCAGTTTAAGCTATTGAAATAAATTCTTTTTCTTGAAAAGCTAATTATGACGCTTTCTCCAAAAATGACACTGCGACCCTCTTTTGATGATAAACATCAAAAAATATGTTAAATTTCCGCAGGGACTTTTCTAAATGGTCAAACGTATCATACTTGCATCAGTGATATTGATATTTGCATCAAATTAACGATTCTCTGGAGTATTCATTACTTCACCGTGATAAAATCTCGCACCATCTTATCATCTTTGATCTTTTTAATGAATACTTTGTGGTATCGGCCTTCATTAAGAGAAAGTACGTCTACCACACATTACCTTTTGCAACAGCATCTCGACATGTGGTACACAAAACCACTTGAAAGAGCTTTTTTTACTTTACTCCCTTTTCAACGCTCGCCAAACTGTCTCCCAATCTTCTCCCTTCTACCTCGTTTAATACACCAAAGCTTTCATGTATTAAATTATCACCATCTTTTTGAAATGGCTTTAATTACTTCTGCTAGACTGCTCCCTTTTCAATTAAACTGCGAGGGAGTACTTTGGATTTTTCTTTTTTTCCAAACAGTACAAGAGTTAAGGCGAATTATTCAAGCGACTTTATTCTCTAACTGTATATATCTCTTCAGCTACTGATGCAAGCCTCATACTTAATTCTTCCAAAATTAGAGCCATCGAGAAACTTCCCTTTCTTCTAGTACCACCCATCGACTCGAAAGCCAGACTTGGCGAAGTTTTCCGATTTCTTTTGAGCTAACGAAGGAGGTGGTATCCCCAAAAATAAAGCTCTAATTAAACAGTATCCCTTGTTTCTATGAGTTATACCAGGCAGTGGGATTTACCACAGTAAGCCAGAATTCACTATTAACTTTATTCTTTAACTTTTCAGAGTTCAAAACAATGGAAACTCATCTTTGATGCTTTAATTCTGGTAATATAAAAGAGGGATTCTCTAAAAAAAAAGTGAGTATTTTCATTGTAGTCGAGTGCTTGATAAGACATGCTTTCTGGAGATTTAATGAAGAATGTTCCACTAAATGTTGAAGAAGTGAACAAGTTCTAGAAGTTTGACATTAAGAATAGAGCTTATGTCTCCCTAAATTTTGAAGGACTGAACGAGAACTTTCAGTTAGATATTAAGAATAGGGCTTATATCTTTCAATTTTCTTGAAATCTTTAAGGAATTATAAAAATCTGGTAATCAAGTCAGCAGTAAAAGTTTTGAGATACTCTCTGAAATATCGAAACGATATTTATAAAAATAAAAAATCAATGATTTATTATTTATGGATTTATGGATTTTTTAGGGTCAATCGGATAAGATGGACACTCATAAAATCCCTGTGTCTGGTAACACAGTGGTCGAAAAAGGTGACAGAAGAAAGTCGTAAGAGGAAGAAACTGATCATTTCAGAAGACGCATAGTTACAAAAGAACAAGTGTCACACATTTTGTTAAATTTAAATGAAATATGGTAAGCGTAATCAAATGATCAAAGTACTACAAATCGATTACGCCGGATGTAAGTAAGAATTTATACATACTTGCTGGAAATTAAATGTCTGTAGATTGATAAACATGATGCAATAAATTCAAAAATGTTGTTTGAGGGAAAGGAAGTATGCTGCAGTAAGGGTAAGATTAGCACTGCCAGTCTCCCTCAAACAGGTTTGTATATTACTATGATACACATTGCAACATCTTATTTTAATTAACTTTATAACCGTCGTTGAACAGCCAACCCAATTTTTGGGTTTACGACTACCAATATTCAATTCCTTGTAATTTTAAACACAATCCGGAAGACAAGAGAACTCCTGGATCATGTATTGGGAGAAATTTGCCTTCGTGGAAGACTTTTTGGTTGAATTTACTCCCATTTGCGTTACATGGAGAGGAAAACCATAAAAACCTCCCACGGTTAGCATGAAGGCAAGGGGACTCTAACCAATGATTCGTCTACCACTGAGGATATTTTACGTCATCACTGTGGTCGGTGCGACCCTGGTGTGGAATTCGTATTGACCAACCATCTCTGGGGGTTCGAACTCTGTTCACCTCATTGGAAGGCGAGAGCTCTATCCCCTGAGCCCCCCGCCTTTACAACACCTTTTTTGCTCGGAAGAGGAAAAAAATAAAGAACTGGGACCGACGATAGTCATCATAGCCACACAGAGAGAACAAATCTGGTATAATCACCGTACTATATAATACCATTTCTGGTATAAAAATGAAACACTGGTTAATAAAGCCACAATGTACGGTATTTAAAGCATTTATTTGATATCTTTTTTGTTAATTTGGTAATGGTTTACCGGAAATTCCGATTTTGAAATTATAGTCATTACCACACATTCAGTAAAAAATACAAAATCGAAAAGTGAATTTAACCGAATAAATGGTTTCTATACCATGCTCTAATGTATCATGATGAAATTACCAAATTTATCACATTTTATAAAACCATATTTTTTTGTTAACAAATCTCTCTGGAATCACTGAGCTTTTTGGTGTTCCCATAGAGTCAGAAGCAGAAACAAGGTAAATATTCTTTTCTATTAGTTTTTATCATAATTCTTCTCAGTTCAGGTAATGTCAAGAAGGAATTTTTTTAATATAAAAACAAAAACGTATCTAATTGCGCTAAGAGTAAAAAAAAGTAGCTTTTAATTCTGCCGAAATCAACATCATCCATTGGTTCAACAAACAAAAAAAAAAATAGGTTGGTTATGACGGCTTCTTTAACTAGTTTCTGTAGCGTCATTTTCAAATTACTGAAAAACTATTGATCGTTGCAGGGCTCGAATTTTTGACATGGATAAAGAAGGGTGTTTTAAAGTCCTACAGAAAAACTTTTAGATCTTTATTTGGTACTTAATTTAAATTTCTTCGCATACTGTTTGAAATAAATGAACACAGTATCATTTAGACAGGTTCAATAGTTATTTTTATTCTATTTTGTTATATTTTGCGAAATTTGCTATTAATACCCATTTTCACACCAGTCATTCAATGTAATTTTCCAATTCTTAAAAACTCTAATGCAAACGATGAAGAATACTCGAATGCGATTGTGCAAAAGTATATTAATATACTTCATATACCGAGGCTTTTTTTCTATATATATGGAAAAAAAACCTCGATTTTTAAAATAAACATTAACGTTTTTTAAATTTTTTATTTTAAGTGAATAGTATTTTTATCATTGATTATATAATTACATTTTTTATTTGTGCAAGAAATAACCATTCTAACTTCGCTAAAATTAAATTTATTTCAAAAGAAAAAAATATGAACTAAGTTATTTGAAATGGTTACAATGCCTTTAAATTTGCCTTAATGCAGATTACACTGGTTTACGATTTTTACGATATTCTTTAATGCTCGCAAAATGACATTGCTTTCAACTGTAAATGATCGTATTAAATAAACAAGTTCTAAGAATATTCCACGATTATGCTATTTGCTAACAAAAAGAGACCTAAAAAGGGCAATCAATAAGATTTTTCAGTATTTTTTTTAATGTTTGTAACAGAATGTAGCAAAAATTCAGCCTAACTCACAGACGTTAAAATAAAAACTCCAACCTCTAATTTATTATTTTATTGAATTTATTTATACACCATATATTTCAAGAAAAACATCCCTTGCCTTACTTAAAAAAAGATAGCTTAATGTAGTTTATTTTACTTAACTATTTATTTTTATTGGCATTTCGATACGTACATTTAATGTTTTGACCGAACATTACGGATAGATATTTTCTAGCAAATGTTGTCCCGAAAATGCTTTTCTCTATCTGATCTTTGAAAACAACTAATCTATCAAACGGCATTGAGAAAATGGGAAAAATGAGTTAAAAAAAATAACCTATTTCAAAAAAAAAGAAAAGAAAAATAGATTTCTCTTCATTTCGTCCGTCTTAAATAGAACCACTATCTCGGAAACCACAGTGAATTATCAAAGGAAACGAATTACAATTCACACAAGTGATGGGAATACTTTTTCGTAAGACTTTCAAAAAGAAAAGTTACAAAGTTGAACAGTGGAAGAAGTTTTATTTCAGCAATCGAAACTGATTTATTTTAGTTGAAATGGGTAACGTTTCCGCCCGAACCATGTTCATCCATATTTACCAAAATGTTCCTGTAATTTAGGTCGTAAGCATTAAATTACTATTACGGATGTAAAATTCATGAAATGTAGAAATTCAGAAAATTTGAACTATGTTTTTTTAGACTATATTTAGTTAAATAAAAAATATAAAAATAAAATATAGAAATTGAAAAACCTCATTCAGTAATTTTATTACATACCATGCATTGTAGCGTTCACGCGAGTTCATAAATTACTTATTGGATTGAAATAAACTTGGAGTAGTAGTACTTTATTTACGTCGCACTAGATCTTCGAAATTAAGTTGGAAACTAAGTAATTAAACCGAAATTCAACCTTTTACTGCTAGGGAATAATATATTACTTTCTAATAGAATAGAATAAGAATATATTATAAATGAACTTTGAGCAGTAGTACTTAATTTACGTCGCACTAGACCTGCGAAATAAACTTGGAAACTAAGTAAATAAACCGAAATTCAAAAGTTTACTGCTGGGGAATAAGAATATATTACTTACTAATTGAATGGAATAAGAATATATTAAAATAAACTTGGAGCAGTAGTACTTTACTTATATCGCACTAGAGCTACGAAATAACTAAATTGGAAACTAATAAATAAACATAATAATATAAGATGAAATGGATTGGAAACTAAATTATTGAACCGAAATTTAACCGTTTACTGCTAGAGAATGAGAACCTATTACTATGAATAACTTTTGATCTATTGTTGAGATTTTCACATATGATTCAGCATATAATATTGTCTATTTAATAAAGTTGTAAAATGATAAATAAAGTAAGAAATACTTTACTAAAAATTAGTCTACATTACTTAAATTGTCTTTTCAATAGATTTTCATATATTTCAGTTGTTTTTTTTTTGTTGTGGTGGATAAAAAAATTAGTTTCCAGAGTTTGAAAATTATGATTTACACATTAAAACGTAGACATTGTTACCACTGAGAAAGATTTTATTCATCAGCCGTACACGTTGGCTGCTATGCACATACTGGAACAATGTAAAAAATTGATGTTCAAATTTTACGAAACTTTCTAAGTTTTTGATGAAACAGTTTCCTGGTTTATGCAATAATGGTTATGACAAAATAACAATCGTCACTTCTACCAGGAAAAGAATAGCGTCAACAGTAACAAAAATTTCGTCAGTCTTTTTCTAAAAGAAAAGAAAAAACATCTCGTATTGCCTAACGTATTTAACTTTTCTAATAATCAGTTTATCGTAGTTGCTGGCCATATAGCAAGATCACTGTTACCTAAATAACGCAATAAAGACATGGAGATAAATTACAACCATGCCCGACGGGGGATTCGAGCCTGGATGTTCCTGGTACGAAGACAAGTCTTTTTGACCGGCCGATCATTCTATTTCATCACTATATCTTCAATCATCTGGTCTTGAGCCGCGATGGCTCAGGGGATAGAGAGTTCACCTTCCAATGAGGTGAACCGGGGTTCAATCCCGGTGATGGCTGGTCGATACGAATTCTGCATCCGGCTTGCACCGACCGCAGTGCTGACGTTCAATATCCTCAGTGGTAGACGGATCATGGGTTAGAGTCCCCTTGCCGTCAGGCTAACCATGGGAGGTTCTCGTGGTCTTCCTCTCTATGTAACGCAAATGTGGGTTGGTTCCATCAAAACGTTCTCCACGAAAGCAAATTTCTTCCGATACTCATTCCAGGAGTTCCCTTGTCTTCTGGATTGAGTTTAAAATCACAAGGTTGCGGAGTTGAGCATTAGTAGTCGTAAACCCATAAAATTGGGTCGGCTGTTCAACGACGGTTATAAAAATATAAAAATCATTTAGTCTTCATCCTAGTTTCATCATTCTAGTCACCATCCTAGTTTCACCTCATTGTACTACGATGATGTTTCGAGTTAAGATAGTATTTTCGTCATACATTTGAGAGTTCCATTTTCGTCACAAATCATGTTATTTCGTGACGAAATAATTCTGAAAAAGAGCTCAACGATTACTTGATCTTCAAAATTAAAAGTTCTATTTCAGAGAGTGGATGAAATTTTAATTACTTCACAGTGCATTAAAATTCTAAACTTAGTACAAAATCGGAGGACTTATTGTAAGTTACATAATAAACTAGTGAAGCTTATGGATTCAAATAAAGAACTCACCATAAAAACACTTTTCTGAAGTACTTAAAAACACTTTTCTCTTTTTTTTCTGAATTTATATTGTTAATTCCTATGTTTCTCACTGTATTAAAATAGTTTAATACACATGTATAAGAAGTAAAGAATAGCGAAAAGGAAATATGCTTAAATATTACTGAGTAAGGAACTAAGCACTTGATAATGTGAAAACTTGCTATTTATTTATATTTAATCATTAAATTTAATGACTTGCACAGTCTGTGTGTTTTGTGTATGTTTCTTTTATTTCCATCATTTCGTTTTGTTTTCCATATGACAAACAGAAATAAAATTAAAAATCATTAATTTGTTTTCCATAAAACACTCTGTTTTCCACAAATCGGTGCTTTAGTTTTCATGCATCAGGTTTTAAATAGTAATTTTATATTTTTGTACTTATGCTATTTTCTTCAACTCCTAAAATTAGTTAATTTTTTTAAACTTTAAATTTTGATTGGAATTTAATTTGATTGAAATTAATTTTTTTGAAAAAAAAACTATTATAAACATTTCGATAAAGGAAAAATTTATTAAAAAATTAACTTTATACATATACATTCTTTTTCATCTTTTTATTTAAATATCATTAATTCTTAATAAACCTTTAATTGGAAAATCATCAATTCCTATGTAAATTATAAGACTTTATAAGTAAGATTTCGAATTTCATGTCACTAGAAATTTGTGTGAAAGATAAAGTGCTTAAAAGTTAAAAATTTCACGTAGTTGTTTTATCACTCTAGAACACAGAAACTTTTTCAAGTTAACACCAAATCAAGTTTTCATATACAATTTAAAGGCCTATAGAAGTTCTAAAAGCGTAAAATGTGAAAATTTTACACGAAGATCACGTGCCTTTGCACCGTGCGTTAAATATTCTTGATTCCAAAAACTCCAATGTTAGCATGCTTTGGACATTGCCTATAATTATTTACAATCATTAACTAGTTAACTATAGTTTGTGGGCTATCTTCTATGTGGATTCTCATCGACAGAATTAAAAGTTCGTCGTTAAGAGTAAATTTGCTTTTAGTTGTATCCATAAGGATATTTATATTTAAATTTCATTTTAAGAATTAGTGAATGCATGGCATGCACTGTAACTTATTTATTTTCATTTTATACTGTCTTGTAAAAATACCATTACTGATTCGTATGAGTATTATCTCTTTGTGTACATTTTAGTTTTAATGAAAAACATTGGTGGTAGGTGGCAGCTACTTTGCACCAAGTAGTGTAAAAGCACATTCTATGTTTTTTTACTGGATCAGGAATTATCCTTGGGCTTGGTGTAGTGGAATACCACTTTAGTGTAAAGTAGTTGCCACCATTTTTGGTGTTCTGATGTATGAGTTTTTTTTTTCAGTGAGGATTGTAATTATATATTTTTTAGAAAAAATTAGAAGAAATTTATTTCGATGTTGAAAACGTTTCTAAATCATATAATAATTTCGTCTATCAATCTTACGATCCTTCTTCAGAATTATTCCAATTTAAATAAGAAGGGAGTTGCTTGGTAAGGGAATTTCTATTTCCTAAACCTTCCAAGAAATGTAAATGGATAGCTGGAAATGCAAACTATTACTCTAGATATCTTTATTGAATTTGAGCACATAAACTAATGATTTACTCAACTTAGCAATATTTTTTGAAGCAAAGACTCTCTCACAATGAAAATCTTCACAAATTATTTCTGATAAAATTACGCAAAAAAAAATTGCAATTAACATGTTGAAAAAAATAATTTTAAAGCACTTGTCTTTGGATTTAGATTTGAGAAAAATGTCTTTGTTTATGCGTATATATTAACTGCGTATATATTGCGTATAATTTCCCTTTTACACTAATACACGAAATTTTATAAAATATCGTATTATTTTCATTGAATTATGCTTAAATTATAATCATTAAGAAACAAAGAAAGTTTCGTTCAAAAAAATAATATTTTATTTAGGAAATAAAATGGCGCGTATATGCCAAACCGATAAGCAAACCATTTTGTTTAAAACTAATTTTTCTTTATGAAATTTGTCTTTATTTTTATTTACTAAACTTTCTACTTTAATTTATTATAAAAATATGATTTATCACAAATGGAATANTTGAAAACGTTTCTAAATCATATAATAATTTCGTCTATCAATCTTACGATCCTTCTTCAGAATTATTCCAATTTAAATAAGAAGGGAGTTGCTTGGTAAGGGAATTCAATTTCCTAAACCTTCCAAGAGATTTAAATGGATGACTTGAAATGTTAACTATTACTCTAGATATTATTTATTGAATTTGCGCACATAAACCAATGATTTACTCAATTTTGCAATATTTTTGGAAACAAAGACTCGCTCACAATGAAAATCTTCACAAATTATTTCTGATAAAATTACGCAAAAAAAATTGCAATTAACATGTTGAAAAAAATAATTTTAAAGCACTTGTCTTTGGATTTAGATTTGAGAAAAATGTCTTTGTTTATGCGTATTAACTGCGTATATATTGCGTATAATTTCCCTTTTACACTAATCCACGAAATTTTATAAAATATGGTATTATTTTCATTGAGTTATGCTTAAATTATAATCATTAAGAAACAAAAAAAGTTTCATTTAAAAAAATAATATTTTATTTAGGAAATAAAATGGCGCGTATATGCCAAACCGATAAACAAGCCATTTAGTTGAACACTAATTTTTCTTTATGAAATTTGTCTTTATTTTTATTTACAGAACTTTCCACTATAATCCGTTATAAAAACAGGATTTATCGCAAGTGGAATAATTATGCATTTTCAAACAGTCGAATTTAATTTGTAAATAACGTTTCAAGTTAAGAAACTTTAGTAGTTTAAAAATATCTCAACAGAAAGTGTTCTCTACTACTGAATTACCAATATTTTATAGATGTCTTTAAAGCCCTTACAATCGCAGAAAAATAAATTTATTGAAAAGTATACGTCACAGTGCTAATAAAAATATTGATTAAAATGGTACTTTTACCCATTTTTGACCGAAAATTGCTTAAACAAGAACTTAAGTTTTAAATGATCTAAAAACAGTCAAATGCACAGTTTTAAATTACATATAAATAGGATTATTAAACATAATTTTATTGCATTAAATTTCTGAAAGGATGTACAATAGTTTTAATAGTTGAGCACTTTCTCAATTTTTTCTCACAAGTAAAGCCTTCCTTTCCTACTTATTTTCTTTCTGTTTGCCAGCTAACAGATGAATAAACTTTTGTTCAACTCGTTTCACAATTGGGACTTTTTTTTATTCTTAGTTACAAGTAATATCTTTACACCTCAAATGATTTCCATGAAGAAAAATTTCGTCATGCACGTTGCAGTATTAGTTCGTGTATGACGAAATATTTCGTCCTACCCAGCTAAGAGGTTTTAAAGGTATAATGTTGCTTAATTACACTGTCAGTTTAAAAATTAATTATACTGTAAAATTTTAAAAAACAAAAAAACTCAAGAAATTATTTTTTTCTCCTTAAAATCCAAGAAAACATGGTAAGACGGCTCTGAAAGATGCGCTGTTCTGCCACCATCCCTTGGGCACTAAAAGGTGTCTTGGCTCTCTGTACCACTTTTGATCTTTAAACGATTTGGGAAAATACGGTTCCAATAGGCCCAGTAACATTTAATATTATTTTAAGTTTTTTTTCATTTTTCGTCCTATCACTAGAACAAAACGTGTATGGCAAAATCGGATAAGACAAAATAAATGTTATAAAAGGTGTTTCTTAAAAATCTTTTCACAGGATGAGTTCTAATTAATAAAATGTATTCTTATTAAAGGTAAACCCGATTTAAACAAAACAAGAAATTTATTATAAGTATTTAAAATTTCGTATGAGTAAGACACAACATAGTCTGTTTCAATTATTTTTTTCCTATTGGTTTGAATATACAAAAAAAATATTGTTCACCTACCTATTTCTAGTAATTTTAAATAAATAAAAAAACAGATAGAAAAATAAAAATAAACATTTAAAAAGTATTTAAGTAAAGAAAATAAGTAAAAAAATACATATGAACGAGTTAAATTCATAGACCTGAAATAACATTGATAATAAATGTTACAGCTTATCTCATAAAAAACAGTCTCTTCTTTTTGATAAAAAGCCATTGATATTTAATCATCCATTTAAATTATCACTTACTCTAAAAAGATTCTTTATTAGGAAACATATTCAACATAATATTTTCTCTTTACTTTTTTTTGAGTAAGTTATTTCGTGATATTGCTAGTTATTAAATTCCTAATTTTGGCGTTAAAGACTAATACATATTTTTATTCAGAAATGTTTCATTTTAAACATAGCTCTCTTGAGCTCAAATTTGATCTCGGAATTGTTCTCCATTTTTCAATCAAAATTTACCAGCCAGTTATTATCACGATTTCGTATTACAAATAAAAAGACAAGTGCAATTCTGTTCACTTAGATATCTGTTCCGGATAATGCAAATTAAATTGAAACCTTAGCGAATATACTGGCTTTTAACTAAATTCAAATTTAGAAACGAAGTTATTAAATCTGTATCTAAGGAATCCACTGAAGCTTTCATTTCTTATTTGAGAAACGACATTCAGTTTAAATTGATATTAACATAAAAATACGAACTACGGCATTTCCCTCCATCAATAGTCAGAAATGCCGTATACTTTAAGCTCGGATGCATGTTATTTAATAAATTTAGAAATATCGTTTAAAATATATCGTTAAGTTTGGAAGAGTGATTTCAGACTTTAAACTCTGATATGCTCGATGTATAACGTTTTCAAAGTTAACCCAACAACTTGAGTGGTTTCACTGATAATTAAACGGCCGAATTCAACATCAGAAAAATGTACACTCGCAAACAGAAACATTTTTGCGTAGATTCTTGAAAAAACAACTTAATTTTATTATTTATATAGTGTACTTTAAAAAAAGACTTTAAATGAATGAGTAAACACGAAGAATAATTATGCACTGCTTTCAGTAAGTAAAAGATCCTACTTCATCAAAAATTTATAAAATTTCAGAAAAATATAAGTATTAAACTGAGTTACCGTCATTATTCACCTATAACGTAACTAATTAGGAAGTCAAAATCTATATAAAAGTATTGAAATACAAAATACACTTGCAAAATACTTTTTAAAATTATTTAATAAAATATGGGGAAACACTTAAAAAGAGCGGACTAGTTTTATACACCTTTTATTATCGTTTCTGATTACGCGTTCCTGATGTACAGTGCACAAAAAAAAGACCTTCCTGAATAACTTTTTATCCAATGATGAGATTTTCACGTTCACAAAATTTGAGCAAAATCGATCGTATACTTACTTCCTGAGAGATCGAATTTTGAATAAGTCGTATTTTTGAAATTCCATTTCTCAGAAACTATTCAACTGATTTCGCTCTGACTTTGCATTTAGTCATGAAAAATTGTATTCTTTAATATGATGTGAAATTTTTGTACCTTACAATTAAACTTTTTTCGACTATTACGAATTAAAATAATAAGAATAAGTTATTTTTTGCATGAAATTATTTTTAGACAAACTAACTTTATAATTTCGTGCAAAAACTGTACAATTCATTTAAGATATTCTCGAGATAAGGCGAAATACTCAAAAAAGTAAAACTAACATTAAGGTGAACAAACTTTGGACAGCTCTCTTGACCAAAATTTTCGCCACATTTCCCTGATTGCGGCTACTCCCTATATTTTGGGAGTAAAAAATCCAAATCCATCAAAAAAAAGTATATTTATTCATAGAGAGTATGTTTTTGTATCTGATTTCGAAACTTAAAATATCGCTTGCAATAATAAATTAGCTTATTTAAAGTGATCCCCCGAAACCATTAAGGTTGAGTCCTGAAATTGAATGTTCGATTAATTAAATGAAAAGTTATTTATTTGGTCAGTTTTTATTTTGAACGTTGTATTCTTTTAGTACTATAGTGGTTCATGACTCTTATTAGGGTTTGTCTATCGTAAGCTAATTGAAAATTCTGGTTGTTTCTAATTGTGGCCATCATTTTGCAGGAGACAAACAAGAGAGATTCCTCTTCTGATATTCCATCTGATATTTTTGGGCTTATTAAATCCAAATCATATGCCCTTATGATAATAAAAAATAAACAAAACTCATTCAATCAACTTGAATTTTTGGCACATTTGAACCAGCCTTGTATTAATACCGTCACTTTGAGTATATCAGACGAGTATATATTTGAGTATATATTTGAGAAGTATAGTGAATCAGACAAATTGATAATGAGTGATATATTTTCTAACTGGTAAAGAAGAATCGGAGCTTATTGTAAACGACCGGGAGAAAATTAGTATCAATGAATGATAGTTCTTATTATTTCTTTGTAATAAGCTTAAAAAGCTCACTTAATTCTTTTTATTACTTTAAGTGCATTGTAAAATGACGAAAATTCAAATTTTTTACTTCAAGCAAACTAAAGCTTTGACTAAATTAGAGATTTGTAATTTAAATATCATTTAATTTTTCTTTTTTTGAGTTTTTAAGGCTTATTGAAATTTTAAAAAAAATACTGGAATTAAATAAATAAAGTCTATTTACTGATTAAATCTAAATATTTAAAAATTGCGAAACAAAATACTGTTGAGTTAAAATGTTAGAACAAATTCCAAATACTTTTTTTTAATACTGAAGCAATTTGTTTTTTTTTAAAAAGAAACAAGGCATTTTCATGTATTAATTTAAGTCGAAGATTTACAAAAAAGTTAAAATATTTCTAATACAAACATTAAGATAGTTTCGTTCTCTTCATCTTCTGCAAACGGTCGTATCTAGACAAGATTTTTATTTTACTTTACTTGAAAAGAGCAAAACGGAAATTACTTGCCGTTAGTTTTCAACGCCAACTTTGAAAGTTAAATAAATTAGGCGCTATGATTTTTTTTCGTCTTAAAGTGCGAAAAGCGACTAATAAAAAAATTACTATGATAAAAAGTGATTGGATGTTGACAGAATTTACATATTATTGCTCTTTCTATAACTGTGACTGTGGATAGAGTAAATAAAACTGAAAAGAAGTTCAATAAAAACACTGAATCATTCAAGATATTGGCTCTCTTTTTTCTAACTTCGAAACGAATTCACCATTGATATGGAAATGAAGACAATTTTACTTTCACCCAAAAATTCAAGATAAAGCAGGACGTGATTTTAACCAATAAATGTTAGATGATTTAAAAATTTCCGAATTAATATATAAAATTAGTTAATTTAGAAACGAAAGATCTTAGCATCAGTGTGAAATTTTAGGTTTTCATTTTTTAGGCTGTGTATCATTCATTAAAATTAAAAACAGACTTTTAATGAAAATGTATTTTCCTCTCAATCTAGTAAAGTGTTTAAAATATATTATAAGAAATTGCTATGAGTTTACACGATATTATACCTATTGCAGTCTGGCATGGCACAGTGGTTAAGGCACTAAATTGTCATTGATAGGAACTGGGGCTCGATTGCCAGTGGCTGCTTAAAGTTTACTTACCTTCAAATCGGTGGGTATAAGCTTGTCTTGGAAATAAAGATAGCCTGTGCACAGTGTGGACCACATTACCAGAGTTATACAGTACGTCCATGAAATTGTGGAAACTTAACCTTAATGACTCCTTGGCCCACAATGTGCTGTTTCTGGAAAGTTTTACTTGGAACTTATGTAGCGAGTATTAAGCCGTGATGACCGTGATTAATTCCAATAGCCGTGATTTTAGTTATAGACCAAAGAATGTCGAAAGGGGAAGAAATTCAGTTCTTCGCATGTGTGAAATTGCTCAGTACTAGATGCTATACCAGAAGAACAACTTACAGAGGGAGTAACTTTTCTCAGATTTAGTAGAGCATCAAATGTGCTTAAATTCAGTGCATGCGCGTAAGAAGCTAAGAAGCAAAGTGACAGTCAGGTGCTCTGAATTGGTTGTGAGTTGGGTGCGTTGCCACTCTCTAACCAAATTTTTTCGTTCTTGTCCAAAATGTGCTAGCAGAACCATCAACATGGATGATAAATGCAGCAATAGACCAACCATAAATTGCCCAACCCAAGTAGTAACGGGGAGGGGAGGTCCATTTCAAGGACATGCTGCTGTGTCCCTAAATGTTGCACACTGAGCCCGTACCAACTTTTGGGGAACCGGTTTACATTTCTATGGGAACTTGCCTTCTTTACTAGATATTATGCGTAGACCACCATATCCAAACTCTTTTAGATCACAGCACACTTGCAAAACAAAAAGATTTCAGGTAGAGGTAGTGCAAGGGGAGTATTGGAGGTTAACCAAATGTGAGGTTTGATATAGTATATCTCCTTAATATTAAAACATTTCTTTAGCTGGTGAGCATCAGATTGCAGTTTTGTAAAATAAGAAATCTCATGTTATTTCTGCATATCATCAATTTGTATGAAGATTGGAGATTGGACATGAGATTTAATATTCTTATTCAGAAGAGAAAGTTTTTGTTGTTGTAAGTTTATATTTCCTCTGCCAATAACAGATAATGCCAGGCAGATTTTGAAACTGCTACAAGACAGTTGCAAAATCTCTTCAATGAAATCTGGAGAAATGAAAGAATACCAGAACAATGGAAAGAAGCAGTAATAGTGAAAATTCCCAAGAAAGGCGATCTAACGAAATGCGAAAATTGGAGGGGCATTAGCCTACTTTCCATACCGGGAAAAATATTTGGAAGGATAATTTTGAATAGACTAAAACATGAAATTTATGGAATTTTAAGAGAAGAACAAGCAGGTTTACGCAGTGGAAATGGAACAATGCAGCAAATCTTCACACTTAGAAATATCATTGAGCAAAACTTAGAATTTAACACCTCTTATATTTAAACTTTAATGATTCCAGTAAAGCCTTTGATTCAGTTAAGAGAGAGAAATTATGGGAAATTTCATCACTTTATAATATACCAGAGAAATATATTAACATAATCAAGGATATGTATGATAACAGCAAAGCATGTATAGAAGTAAATGGAGAATTAACTGAATTCTTTTTGGTAAAAACTGTTGCGAGACAGGGATGTGTTTTATCAGGATTTTTATTTATACTGGTGATAGACTGGATTATGCGAAACAGCTTGAAAGATGAAAAAAGAGGAATAAGGTGGAATTTCACAACTACTTTAGAAGATCTTGATTTTGCTGATGACATCGTACTTATTTCATCCAAATGTACAGACCTTCAGCTTAAAACAGACAAATTCGACAAATATTCAAATAGTGTAGGTTTATTCATAAACAAGAAGAAAACTAAAGTAATGAGAATAAATCGAAAGAAAAATGACAAAATTAAAATCGAATGTCACGAAATAGATGACATAGAGTCATTTAGCTTTTTAGGTTCTATTGTAGATAAAAAAGGTGGAAGTAGCGAAGATATTAGACAGAGAATAATCAAAGCAAGAACATGTTTTAAGGGATTACATAAATTTTGGAGAGAGTCAAATATTGAAATAAAGACAAAAATAGTTGTTTACAAAGCTATTGTTAGAGCAGTACTATTATATGGCGCAGAAACCTGGAAACAGACTAAGATCGAAATACAAAAATTAGAAACCTTTCAAAACAAATGTTTAAGATTTATTTTTAAAATTTTCTGGCCTTACAAAGTATCAAGTCAAAATCTATTAAAGAAAGCTAAAATAAAAACAATAGAATAAGAAATTAAGAAACGACGATGGAGCTGGCTCGGACATATCCTTAGAATGCCCAAAGAAAAAATTACATCTGCTGCTCTTAAATGGGTCCCTGATAGTAAAAGAACAAGAGGAGGACCCAGACTTACCATCCAGTGCATGTTTTTGGGCGAATTAAAATAATGTAGAATATCGGGCTGGGAGGAAGCAAGATCTATTGCTAGAGACAGGAGGCGTTGGAGGGATATGCTAGAGGCCTTAAGTGTCCAAAGGCACGTAGAGGATAAGTAAGTAAGTAATAACAGTTTTAGAAAAAAACCGAATGAAAGGTGTACTTTATGATCAAATGTGTGCTAAAATCTTTAGATTTTAACGAGTTTTTTTAAAATTTTTTTTAATTAAAATAGTTAAGAGCCTTGCTAATCGTTTCAAATAAAGGAGTTAGCCAAATACTCCTTTCATGCAGAAAATCGAGACAAGACGCAATATGAGTAATAAAGAAAACTTCTCAATATAATACGATGTTAAGAAAAATAAACAAAAAAAGAGCGAAAAATAGAATGGTCTTCAAATAGTTCAGTTTCCTGAATGAAACTGAATTAATGTAATAATTTTGGTTCAGATTTGTCATTTTTAATCAATAAACTAACGTTAGATAGGTCTTTTTTATTATTGGCTGTAATATTACTTTAGACATTTAATTATTGATGTATATGATTTCTACACTCTTTCAAATGTTGTTGCCCAAACCTCTCTCAGTGTTGGTCAAATCCCTCAAGCAGGGAAATACAATCCAATTTGTACACTATTTATTAATCATTAATAAAAAATAAATTTTTAATTTAAGTATAAACATAATAACAGCTGATAAGCATTATAAGCTATCAAGCAATATAATGATAATAAAGAAGTAGAAAAATATTTTCTAAAGAAAGAGGTCAAATTTACCATGTTTCCCTCATTCTCAAATATGAAAGCTAATGTAATTCCAGAATATTAATTTGAACAAGATTTCAAGATATGTTTTTCTACTTTTGTTTATCATTGATAAAAATATAGGAATATTGTTCACAAGAATCTGAAACTAACACTTTAAGATTTAAAGACAACGCATAAATAAACACCATGGCATATTTATCAACATATCCTTATTAAATTAAATTGTGAAAGCGATTTCAAAACTTTTGATAGGTAATTTTTTATTTATACATTTCCCATAATTCAATTTCAATAGCATGCTAAATTTCTTTTTACAGTCATCCTTATGTCAGAACAACCCGCTTAAAATGAAATATGAAGGATATTCAACATTTTATATTATTTTCGGATTTTTCTTCCTTATAATAAGTAAGTTTATGAGAAACTCCTTCTCACTGTTTCAAGGAAAGGTATCTGAAAAGCCTTAATACCGTTTTGTTGCCTTTTCTTTTCGGTAAGTTGACAGTTAGTGCGATTGAAGATTGCGGGGTCCCACAACTGAATTTGACAGTGGTGGGGAAAAATGGCTGCCTCGATCGAGCCCCTTGCTGAGGTGTGGATGACTAAGGCTTCCCCTAAGCCACAGAAAAAAATATTTACGATCTTCAGCTATCATTGCGAGAGAAAACACTTTTAGACACAATAGCGTTTCTTTTTACCATTTTTTCTCTTTTTTTTTTTGACTTCCAGAAATCTATATTTATTTTTCTTCCCTTTTATAGCTACCTTTCAGAATTCCTATCTTCGTTTCTATAGAATTCTGGTATTTTATGAACAGCCGGTTTTGATTTTGCATAAAAAAATAAATTTGATTACTCTCAGTTTTGTAAAAGTTTAGCTTACTATTTTAGAATAGGTTTTCACCGCGAACTTGTGCCACACATCAAGGATTACGTATATATATATATAAATNAGGTTTGAGGGGTATATATATATACACTGAAAAACACATTATTTAAATGCGTATTTTTTATAGTAACAATTACACTGGGGAACTAATTATTTTTTGTCTTCTGTTGCATGATATTTTTTTTATAGATTTTGAATGCTTTTGTATCGCTGATTTCAAATGTACAATCTTAAAAACGCTACATATAAAAATGGGTTTCATAAATGTTGCGACAAACTCTTAGAGCCCTTCGTTAGGATCAAAATTGCATTGAAATCTATGCCTGGAAATGACATCATACGCCGCTCGAAGCAATTATCTATTATGATTTGTTTCTATATGCGTTTCTGAACTGCTCATAATAGTGTCCATAGTAGCGTACGACGACATCTCCGGGAATGGGTTTCTATGCAATTTTAATCCTGAAGATGTTCCCTGA
This sequence comes from Parasteatoda tepidariorum, assembly GCF_043381705.1. Lineage (NCBI taxonomy): Eukaryota > Metazoa > Arthropoda > Arachnida > Araneae > Theridiidae > Parasteatoda > Parasteatoda tepidariorum. The sequence continues at coordinate 61,342,748 of NC_092214.1, forward strand.
CTTGCCTAGAAGTTTCTCGCAACATTTACCTGATGTGCTGTTATATATAACGTTTTTAACTTGTACATTTCAACAAAAAATAATTAAAAATTTTATTTTCAGAAAAATTTTAGCTTTAGAAGCAAAACTGATTTTAAACTTGTAATCCCTGACTTGAACCCGAACGCCCGAAGTAATCAATTTAACAAACCAATATTGTAACAGAAAATTTGTTCTCCTGTCTTATCTAGTACTACTGTGTAACGTTACATATTTTTACATGGAATATCAACGTCTTATTGTGTCTGAAAATAGTTATTTGCATAGAAAAAAATACAATACTTAACCTCATCAGTTATCTTTGAAAAAGAAAACAGGTTCAGACACAATATTGTTTCTCTTAAGAACTTTTTTTTCTTTTAGTTAACAAGAAATCTTTAAATATATTTTTATTTCCTTTTATTGCTGCATTCCACCTGCATTTCTGTAGGACTCAGGGTATTTAATGATCATAATTTTTTTTTTTTGATTTGCAGAGAAAAATAAGTTCAACTGCTCTCAGTTTAGTGTAAATACAGCTTATTATTTTAAAGTAGGGCTTAATAGTAAACTTTCAATACACATCAATAATTGAGTGAGTGGAATAAAAGAACCGAAAAACATATATTGCATTTCAAAATTGTCTATTTTAGAAAAACAAATTTTCTTAAGAGATATGCACCGTATGAAACTTCTGTATTATTACGAAAAATTTTGTGGCATCTAAGTTGCCATAGATTATATATATTCCACAGAAAAAACATGCTGACTGAACTTTCTTGAAACGAAACACTACAGAAAATTTCTGTACAAACCGGATTTTTCCGTAGGTCAGAGTGCAGCAAAAAAATTTGGCATGAAGATAGCTGTATATCTTCTAGTTTGGATAGTGAAGCAGATTTCTGAAACTTTGAATAGTTTTTTTTAATTACATTTTTGCTCAATTTTTGAGATATTGAAAACCATCACGTTTAAAAGAATCTTCATAGGATTTTTTAAATTTTTTTTCTTCTATTTTTAAGTTTAGATGTTCTGAAACTGGATTCGAACCCCTGGTATGAGGATAATTCGTTGACGACTATACAAGCTAATCAGTTACTGTTACTATTTATCAAATTATTTATTGTCATTTTGATTCCAATGATTTTTCATATTCAAAGCTGAAATCTGCTTCCAAAAGATAGAATCTGTATCAATGGTTAGATTTTATCTATTTAGCGAGAAAATTTCTCTTTTTACAGATTATGATGTAATTTAATAGTAAATTTCTGTAGTTTTAGAGAACAGAAATTTTCTGCAGTTAAGTTACAGAATTATTTTGTTTTTCAGCAGACATTTTTACAGTGTGCATCCATTATAAAGTGTCGATATGAATATCGCTGTAGCGATGTCTTAAAGACCTCTATACCGTTTTTAGATCCATAGATCTTGAATACTATCCCTTACGGTAAGTACTGAATATGATATTATCACGACAATTTTCGATCAGGATAGTTATCTAATACGGTAATATGGTAGCTATCGATAGCATTGTCATGAGTTTTTAGTTATGATTAAATTTATTTAGGACGCTATAAAATTATTTATTTTCCAACGTAAAAATAAGGTAAATTATTATTGTTGAAAAATATTGTAATATAACTAACTATTGAAATTTAAGGATGATAGATCGTATTATAAAAATTACTATATCGACCAGTTCTATTACTAGTACTAATTTTTTGTACCAATATTTGCTTTTAACATTTAAATTGAGTGTTTCAATTAAAAAACGAATTCCTCAAATTCGGTCATAGTAAAGCAAAAAATGAAAAAAAAAGCATTTTTATTTTTTTTTAAGTTTGAAAGATCGCACTGTAGCAACCATATCACTAAGCTACAACAGCGCCACCATATACAAGGCAGTAGATGCTCAGACTTCGAACCAAATGGACCTTCCTTTTATTTCTCCTTTTCTTAATTAAATTTATGTTTGTTTGTCCGTGTGCTATATGTATATTAATAAAATATTTGGCACTAAGCTTTTCCTTATTTTAAATCCCCCGAGATCTAGCTAGGGGCCACAGCAGAAATTTAGCAATCATAAAACAATACTTTCTAAATATTTTCTCAAATTTGACTCTGGCAAGCCAGCATTTTCCCTTTTGTAAGTTTCGATAAATGCGTAGTCTCAAAGATTTGGTTTTAAACAAAACAAAATAATTATTATTCGCTATTTATAATTTTATTATTTTTCCCCATTTCGTGAAAATTAACTTCTTAATAAGTAGAGAACACTATTTTTTGTTTGACGTTGAAGGCGGAATTTCTTCACAGAAATTGAAACATTTATTCCGGAAGTTTGATTGAAGCAAGAAAATATCACCACTTTCCTTGCTATACATAATTTTTTAACTTTACATTTAAAAAAAGTGATAACATTTTGCGTATAAATGTGTATGCTTATTATAATAAACAGCATCAATTGTTTCCGATTAATTGCGTGACATAAAATTTTAGGTCTCAAGTTGAGTGAGTGACCCAATACTTGGAATTTTACCCCATCATGTTATTATAAATACTTCTATGCGGAAAACGACAAATTCGATAGCTAATAATTCATCTTACTAAATATATCATAATAGATCAATAGTTACTTATGAACACATTTTGTTTTTTTTTTCAATGCAGTCAATAATTTGATTTTTTTGTCTTATACTGTTATAAATATGTCTATACAGATATTAACAAATACGGTAACTTATGTTTCATTACTCTAAAAATATCAAACATTTGATTAGTAGCTGCTGACGAAACATACAATTTCATATTTTTTAATAGATTCATCAAATAACTGGAATTACAACTATTCTTTTAAATATATAGCTACAAAGAAATTGACAGATTTCATAGCTTATATTTTCATCGCAATAAAAATATCAAACATTTGATCAGTAGTTGCTATCGAGACACAAAATTTATGATTTCTTGTTGATCCAATAACGGAAATTTTGTATCTATAAACATGTCTGTGCAGAAATTAACAAATTCGATAGCTTATAATTTCCTAACATTTAAAATACCAAATTTTCGATCCATAGCTGCTGCTGCTTTTGAGTCTTTCCCAATCTTTAGGATGTCATCCAAACTTATTAAACTTAATGCGTGCATGCGGCATTACAAGTACCTCCTCTAATATGATGAGTGTCTTTTGAATATTTAATATATCTTACGAGAGCTGCGATTGACAGCGGAAAATTTTCGCGTGGAGCATGCCTTCTTAAAATATTCAGCAAAAAAGGTTAAAGCTATAGGAAAGGCTTTCACTTTCAGTTAAGTAAAAAGGTAAACGAGGAAGTGAAGCATTGTCACTTCATCACCTGTTTTCTTTAGACTATGTCGGGAAGTTATGCGAGAGACATGTCAGAAACAAAAGACATAAGTTGGGTGAAATTATAGCTATTATTTTTCACACACGCAATTGCATAGCTAAAAGATTCTTGTATGCCAATGAGAAAGATGATAATTAGAGAAAGCTAGTAGCGTGTAGATACTGAATTTTATTAACTATCGCGAGAAGTATAAGTTGTGATGTTAACACAGTGAAACATTATCGTGCAATAATTAGCTCATTCTATAGATTTTTCTGACACTTTTAGAAATTCAAAACTGTTTTGTAACTTGTCAGTAAACTAAAGATAATTATTTTACTCACTGAAATATCGATATCTCATAATAGTGGATAATGTTGTACCAGTGTAATTATTTACGCCATCTTGTGGAGGAATTTTGTAACAAAAGGTATAGTATGATAATAAGTGTAGTTAACACTTGTAACAACAGTCGACATCTTTTGCGTTAGGGAACGCTTTAGATTTCTCCGTCATGTGGTAGAGAACTTGCTGTTTTTTTAGTTGCTGGGCTATTTTCTTCAATTAATTTGATTGGAAAATAAAATCCTGCAGCTTTTGAGAGTATAAGTGTGAAAATGCCAGTCTATTTGAGAATAAATATAAATTTTCTTTTCAAATTTTTTGTTAGAACTAAAATCAAGAAAGTGTATGTTTGTTGTACCTGGGGTCAGCCTCTAATGTACAGTGCGCAAAAAAAATGGATCAGCCTAAATAACTTTTGAACGAATAATCGGATTTTTATGTTCTAATAACCGGATCTTCACGTTCTCTCAATTTTAAAGGTTTGAGAGGTGACTTCAAATGTGCTAATTAATTAAAAGAGGTGATATTTTAAATTGCGAATTCAGACACAAAAACTCATGTTTTCCTAATAAAAAATTATTTTTTCGACTGATTAGTTTTTCTGACTCCCAAAATATAGGGTGTAGCCGCAATCTGGGAAATATGGTCCTAAAAGTTTGGTCAAGAGAGCAGTCCAAAGTTTGGTTTCCTTAATGTTAATTTTACTTTCTGCGTATTTTGCCATATTTAGAGAACTTTTTAAATGAATTGAAAATTTTGCGTATAATTATAAAATTCGTTTATCCCATAGTAATTCCATGCAAAATATAACTTTTAGTTAATATTTATTATTTTTAATATTTAATTTAATGATAGTCAAAGAAATTTTGAATAGCAAGGTATAGATATTTTACTGTATTTTAAATTATGCAATTTTGCATGAGCGAAATCGGTCGAATAGTTTCTGAGAAAACAAATTTTAAAAATATGGCTTCTTTATAAAATTTGATCTCAGGAACTTGTCGACCGATTTCACTCACTTTAGTATGTAAACACAATTCAAAATTATTTTGACCTTTATTAAATAAAATAATAAAAAATAAATAATAAATTTGAAAAATAATTTTTTTCGTAGAATTATTTTTAGAAAAGCGAATTTCATAAGTAAATGCAAAACAACAAAACACGCAAAAAATAAAATTAGCTATAAACGAGTTCAAACTTGGCACGCTCTTCTTACCAAACGATTTGAACCATATTTTGGGGGTAAAGAATCTTAAATTTTCCAAAAAAGCCATGCATATTCAAATTAAGTAACTTTTTGTGTCTAATTTCACAACTAAAATATCGTCTGCAGTAATTAATTAATTAAAGAGAGTTCCCCCCCCCCGAATCTTTTGAGTCCTAGAGCGTGAAGATCCGATNATAAAATTTTTTTGAAATAACTGCAAATTAAAGCAAATCACCCAACATGGCTCGTATCAGAAATAATACCATCAACATTTACACACTTCTTAGTTGCAAACATCAAAAAAATAAAGAATAAAAATGGAAATAGGAAGGTTGGATTATTTTGGAGTTACATGCGTTTTATTTCTTTTACTCATCAGCTTTTAATATTCTTGTCACAACAGCTCCAAGCTGCTAGTGTTGTAACTGAAAGAATGTTTGAAAAAAAAATCAAAATAAACTAATTTCCTGACATGAATTCAATAAATAGCAAAACAGGAATAACAAAGTATTACAATGTCATCGGTGTGGAAGCAGTTTATGCAGTTGGTTTTAAATTCCAAGAACCACCAGACCGCTCCAATAAAGAGTGATAGGCAAGAAAAAAAAAATATATATATATAGCACAATATAGAGAAAGCATGGAAAATTTTATAATAAAGATTAATAAAAAGAGAAGAGGAATTATTAAAATAAATATTTTGAAAAAGATTTAAAAACATGTTTTATTTAAGAAAATATTGAAAAAGCCGGAAAACAAAATAATGAAAAGATATCTCATCATCTGCTCAAATGATTATATCCTCAAAAAAGAGTGCTTTCTAGTATTGTATTAATATAACCAAAGCAAAATATATCAATACAATGGTGCGAGGAGCACCCAAAAAAATTGAAAAGGAAATAAAACACATAAAGTAAAATATTTACAAAATAAAACATATTAAGCAAAAAATGGAAAATCAAAAGTGAGAAAATAATGATTGAAATATAAAATGTAATCTATAAAGCAAGTAGCGAAATCAAATGAATTTACACGTTCAGGAATCTTTCAAAAATGATTTAAAACAGTTTCGTAATAAGTTTGACAGATATCAAAATATTAAATTCGAAGCATAAACAGTAATAGTATATAAGTAGGCAATAATATTATACTGCATAATTTAACGTTTATAATAAATAAATTTGATATTTTATTATACAATTTTAATGATTTTAGAAAATTAACGTTAAAAGAAGCATGATCTTATTCTTTATTTTAACCCTTATAAATTTTTTTAAACTTTAATTATTCGAAGAAACGCTTGTATGAAATTTAGCTTAAATACTATTAAATTTTTACAATTTATGATCATTTTTAAACACTAGGGCTTAGATAATGACTATATTCAACTTATTGTACATAATCTAAACTATACTTTTTTTTAAAAGTTTATTTTTTATGCCAAGCTCTAGTTTTAAAATCTAATCAGTTTTGCACGATCATGACTTAATTATGGTTTTGAGTGACTTTTATTGCGAATGTGATCTCTGCTTAATCTGAGAAATCAACCGAATGTCGTGTAATTTTTTATTACGTTTAGAATATGCAAAAAACATTCTCATTACCTTCAACCCCAGAAAATTATTTACTTAGTACAGTACTCTTATTTATATTCAACTAACATATTTTTAATTGAAAAAAGTCAATAAAAGTGCACTTGTGTAAGGAATGTTTGAGAAAAGTAAAAGAGAAAAAAAGTCTATTAATAATAAGATTTTTTTTTTATAATATGTATAAGCCTTAAGCATTTTATAGCAGTTTTAATACTCTCTTTAAACTTTCATAAAACAGCTATGCCAAAAAAATACATATTTTCCCAACATTTTAGTTTTGACGCAGTGACACATCTTGATAAGTTTATTATTGAAAATGATGTATCGTAAAAATGCTTGGTTAATCATGCAAAAAATTATCTTGAGCCTTATTCTCTTGTTCATGCATATGCTTCAAAGAAGCGTTTATATGCAAAGTCCCCTTCATATTATATGAATATTTCATGGTAGAACTGTGCCAGGCAATTTATCGCTCTACAACTCGTAACTTTCGCATTTATGATCAAAGTTTATAGTTCTTCTGGGCAAGGTAACTTTAATGGCGCCAAGTTTTATGACTTTTTTTCGGTTATAGTGCGAAGTTTACAAAAGCCGTAGAATAGCATTATTAGTTTTCAAACTAGCCGTAGATCATAGAACAGTAGTTGATCTCTGTCACAAATGTTTGTTCTTCAGCGCTCTGGCCGTAGATTAATACAATCAAATATTGTTCTGAATTATGATCGACCATACGCTCGTCGTAAGATATCTTCTCGTTGCTTGGCGGGGAGGGGTTGGCAGAGTAAAGGAAGATTTACAACATGTTCATGATTATAGGATAAATCAAACAGTATTTTTTAAAAGAATAGAAGAGCATAGTTTTCATTTATCGAGATTTTTTAAAAATAAATTTCATGTTTACACTTTAATAACCCTCATATATTATAGAGTGAGCAGGTTAAAATAAGTATATACAAAAAAAAAAAAACTCTGCTCATTTAGCATTGGTATCTGTGTGAATAATAAAAATGCATTTTTTAAACTTCTTTAGTTTAGACCAGTGGTCTCCAACCAGGGGAAGAATTTAATTGTTTTTAGGGGGGAGAATGAGGTCAAACTTATTAATCTTGATTTTTGCCACAGCGCATGAATTTATTCTCTGATGACATCTTTGCTGAGATTTTATATTTAGTTCAAAATCCATAAAGTTTGTTTCTTGAAAAAAACTTTTTTGGCAAGATGAAATTCTGAGGTTAAAAATGAACCTCGGGTGAAAAAACGTATCTAAATAAATACAAGTCAAGGAATTTTTATTTTGTAAAAGCAAATCTCGTTCATAAAAGGCAGAAGGAGCTATCCAGGCATTGTTTCCATTTGTTTCGACTAATCTTTGTGATTCGGGTTTTTCAGTTATGTTAGAAAACGAATTAAAGAAATAATTTGAGAGCGATCCGCCTCAATTCCTTGCAAATGTTTGTCCATATTTTCAAGAATAGTTAAGAAAAAACTATCACAGACATCCTTTTATAAAAAAGAGATAAATAATGGATTGTTGTGCTAGTAGTTTTTTTTTCTAACAATTGGAGTAATATTAATTTATTTTTCTTAAATAATTTGCCTGTTAATATAGAAAAAGCTTATGAAATCTTACGAAATCAAATTTTAATATATTCTTCGCTTGCTGTTTAACTTTTTTAAGAAAAAATGAAACATCAAAATGGGAGTTGAAGAAAACATCAAAATGGGAATTGAAATTATATGGAAGTCCACGCGGTAGTCTCCGTAAAAGTCTCCATTCTCCATAAGAATCTCCAAGGAAGTGCCCAGTCTCCAAACAGAGTTCAGTCTCGACAGAGTTCAGTCTCGACCGACGGATTTTAGTCTCGACCGACGGAGTTCAGTCTCGACCGACCGAGTTCAGTCTCGACAGAATTCAGTCTCGACAGAATTCAGTCTCGACAGAGTTCAGTCTCGACCGAGTCCAGTCTCGACAGAGTCCAGTCTCCCTAAAATCCAGTCTTCAGAAATCGTTATGGTAATCATAGTTTTCATTAAAGAATTCAGTCCTCTGAAATAAACTAAGAAAAAAATATCTGTACAGCTTTGAATTATCATAGCTTAAATGAAACTTCTGGATCTTCACCATTCAAAAACACTTCAGAAAATCGAAGACAGTTGGGTATAATTTTCTGAAATGAATTCTGAGCTCTTAGGAAATAGACTAGCCGATTGTCCTTATCACAAAACATTCAGTCCCACGAATTATCTCATAGGAATATCCTTCCTTACTGAAAATGATCGCTGTGAGTAGGAAAGGACGTAAATCCCCGTCGTTGTTCGCAAATGTCTAAGTTGGAATTGGAGAACACACTCTCTACCAATCACTTGTTTCCTCTGTTTTCTCCCACAACGCATCTTCTGAGACACAGTCAATCTGCATACGATTAACAGCTTTCGCCGGACACCAAGCCAAAGATGGAGTCCCAGCATTCCTCTCTTCATTGACCATTTAGATAGATGTTTTATCATTCCACTTTCTCTCGCAGCACTGATTTGCAGAGATAGATAATGGAAAATAGTCTCACTTGACATAGGAAGAGCTCTCTCGAATAATTTCTAGATTAGAATTTAACAAGGGACGAAACTTACCTAGTTATACTAGACTGTATATAGGTAGCTGTATATAGCTGGTTGCCTATTTCATATTGGTTGTTCCCAAAATCAATCAGGAAACAAGTTTCTATAGAGTGGAATCTGTATAAGTACTAAATTTTTATTTAAACCTGGAATTTCTTCAGTTTTTTTGATGTTCACAAATAATCATTTTCTTAAATTGTCTCAAAATTTTTTTAAAAAAAATATATAGTGTTTCGAAATTCATGAAAAATAGAAAACATACATTTTTAATTGAAATTTTAAATTTTTATTAATTTATAAAGTTTATATTTTTGCCTGGACTAGCATATCAAGTAAATGGTCCCTCCTGTCAAAATTTTCAATGATCAATTTGCATAAATACGGCTAAATTCCATTGCTACAGCGCTCAATTTCTTCAGATGTCGTAAAGTGTTACATTACATGATCTGGGCAAGTAATCTTACCAGTCATCCTAAGTCATGTAATTTCTGATTACCAAAACAGGAATTACATGACTTAGGAATAACTTATCAGTACTTAAAATATTACTAATCGATAATTTTAATATTGCTAGCTCTGATGTGGATGTTACTTATTTATTTTTTGCTGGAAACATTTTCTTGCCCAAATAGAGCAAAATTCAAGTCTTTTATGAATTTTGGGATCACTTTCACATTGAAAATTCATAATTACTGCAATAATACTAATAAAATTTTCAATGGTAACTTAGCTAATCTCTGTTAATCCTTCATATTTTACACCAGGGCTTTATTATTGGCCCTGAATGCATGAGAGGAATAAAATTTTACAAAATATTGCGAAATTTAAACAAGTAACATTATTTAAGTATTAAGAAATGCCATTGTATTATTACAAAAATTAAAACTAATTTAGTTAGAAGTTCGAAACAGAAATTACAATATTCAAAACATTTTTTTTTTTTTAAAAAAGAGAAAATTTTTCAGAAATAAAATATAACAGCTAAATATAATTTTGCAGCAAGATTTTTCGATAAAGTTTTATCAAAGTTAAGATGTTCAGAAACGTAGTTGAGTAATAATTCTGCTTTGATATCTAAGGATGAATGATCTCAGGGGGTCAAGTGCTCTAAGTTTCTCCTTTAATGTTGATGCTGTACTTTTTTTATTGATTGTTTTGCTTTTTATTAAAAATAAGAAAAATTAAAGTGCAGCTAGCAAAAAATTAAGTTCATTTTATAATCGAGTCAATTAAGACTAATCTTAAAATGTTTTCACTACACTTTTTTATTAAATGTATTTATACAAAAATACCTGAAAAGTAGATTTCCCGTGAGCCTTCAGAATTTTTAATTGTGGTAGTAAAATTTTGACAATAATTAAAATAATTTTCTTTCTACAGAATATCATTTTTACCATTTAGTGGTGTAAGACAATAAAATTCTGATAAATATCTATTTAAAAAAATATATATAACAGTAGATAGCGAAAATAGATAGAAAATATAGCAATAGATAGAAAAATATTTAGTAAAATACATAGCAATGAGTACAAAATTAATGAAGTATCAGTTATTCCATTTTTGTTTCCACCTTTTCAAATTTTAAAGACTCGTTTGTACTCTTAATAAAGCATCATAATAAATTAAAAGTTGGAGAAACTGAATTTTATGAATAAAGACTAGAAAATACTTAACAGTAGAAAGACGGCAGAGGCTATTTTGGTCCCTTTGTAAGAGATATAATAACTTATACTTAAATAACTGCGTTTTTCCGACCCTAATTTGATCTAATTCAAGTACCTATTTTCTGTAATGTATTTTGGTATCCCATAACCACAGGTAGTTTTGGATATAAGGTACCCTTTAATAAGTATAAAGCACTCAAGTTTCCTTAAAAAGCAAGAATATTTCAATATATTTTCAATTATTATTTATCTAGAAAAGGAAACTCAATTATGTCGGAAAATAATGTATAATTGAAAAGCTAATGTTCTGCTTAATAAAATATTTTCGTTAATAAAACCGAATGAAATACCATAACATTTTGATGACCGAGACTCTAATCTATTTCTTATTAAATTAATTGTGATTATATTTTGAGATTTTGGATGTCTTATTGGACTAACAATCTGGAAAGAATCTGACTGCCTCCTTCAGTCTTTCTATATATACAGCATTGATTAGTTTTTCTTGCGTTAAATCAATCCTGCAACAGCTTATTATGGGACAGGGGTTAAAGAGGATAAGGTTCCATAATTTCTTGATCTACAGCATGAAAATGGTATTGTGATCAGCAATGCGCATCGACCGCTTTTACTTCCCAGACAATCTAATACCCATTTTTCTGAATCTGGGTATACTATAATGCGTCGCCGAGAAGCGAATTCTAGCTCTTTATAACGACATTTTAGTTCCGTAATCGTAAACACTGAGCCATCACGGCTCAAAAAAAATACTTATTTAAAATAGAAATAAAATTGCCTCTTTACAAATATGATTTAATATTTACTCGAATTTAATTATCTCTTAACCCATATTCAGTAAAATATGGTTTCAGAAAAAAAACTGCCTTTTGAATTGTAAAACATACTTTCCACCTTTTTGAGAAAATCTTAAAGAACTTTCAAGAATCGTTCGTACTTAAATACAACGGAATCAAAATTATGCCAACAGGCATTTATTTCCTCGAAAACAATACCACATAATTTTAATAGATACGGTATCTAATATTAGACATAAGTTAATCAGTCTATCACAGCTGTTAACTACGCTGAAATTTGATTCCCTTTGGCAATTTTGAGACGAAAACTTATTGAAAACTAACATTAATGAATCGACGACATTCCATGTGCTGAAATATCTTCAAATATCAAAATATTTTCTGCGGTATTAGTGTAAATGTATCATTAAACTAGTGTTCCCACTTTTAATCTAAAATAATTTGATTTAATGAAATTATTTCTAAATTTATCATTCGCATCTTAAAAGGAATGGAGCAATGATGGCAAAAAAAAAAAGATTTTTATTTTTCTAGAAAAATGATAGAACATTTAATGATGACATTTATACCAGGTATTCCAAAAATAACAAAGATTTGAGAAATCAATTATAGAAAATGGAAGAAGATGAAAATATTCTGCTGTATTTTGCTTTGTAAACCAATTTTTAATTTTTTAGGTTTCAAAATTAGTTGCAAAGTTCATCAATAGATGGCCATGCTAGCTGAATATAACTGCGTCTTCTGCTGAATGTCCATCAGACTACTCATGAATATTTCTCCCGTCGTCTCTTCGTTTGTCATCAGATCTCTTGCTGCAAATGATTATTTTGAAAACAATATTTTATATCTTTTTTTTTAGTTTACAGTGTCATCGTTAACGAACTAACTAATTTTAGAACGTGGCGAGAATATATCTTCCTTGAATGCACAACAAACTGTGCATGTCTTTCACCTCTTGCATTTCATTAATTTATTTTTNTGATGGCAAAAAAAAAAAGATTTTTATTTTTCTAGAAAAATGATAGAACATTTAATAATGACATTTATACCAGGTATTCCAAAAATAACAAAGATTTGAGAAATCAATTATAGAAAATGGAAGAAGATGAAAATATTCTGCTGTATTCTGCTTTGTAAACCAATTTTTAACTTTTTAGGTTTCAAAATTAGTTGCAAAGTTCATCAATAGATGGCCATGCTAGCTGAGTATAACTGCCTCTTCTGCTGAATGTCCATCAGACTATTCATGAATATTTCTCCCGTCGTCTCTTCGTTTGTCATCAGATCTCTTGCTGCAAATGATTATTTTGAAAACAATATTTTATATCTTTTTTTTTAGTTTACAGTGTCATCGTTAACGAACTAACTAATTTTAGAATGTGGCGAGAATATATTTTCCTTGAATGCACAACAAACTGTGCATGTCTTTTACCCTTTGCATTTCTTAAATTTATTTTTTAAATCAGTTATTTTTGGAAAACTTTGTATAAAAGTATATTTTTACTTTAGTTTATTAAAAATAAAGTAACAGAGTAATAAAGACAACTTCAATGTCTAAATCTAAATCGAAACAGTTTAAATCAACCACAAATGGAACTAATAATAAATTACGTTTCCTGCTACAATAAATCAGAAAACAAACAATCTTAATATAATGGAATGGAATATAAAGGAAATAATTGATATTATACTAAAATTGATAACTCTGTATGTATAACAAAGATACCTTCTTCCCGGTGGCATATTTTGGGCGCATTTACTTTATTGGTGTGACACAGCAAAGTTCTTGTGATTATTAAAATATCGTACTGACTTATAAATATTTTTTATTTTATTTATTTATTTAACTTGGTTCAGACTTATTGAGGGCTGGGATAGTCTGGTTTGCAGTGAGATGAGAGCGGGAGTTCAAATCCAGCCGGTCGAAGATTCCCCGTGAGGTAAATGGTGACTGGTGCACGTTAAATCTGTCGGGTCACAAAGTCCTACATGCTCCCATAACAAATTATACCTTTGGTACTGAGTTGGAGATTGTTCGCTCTCTGGTTCAGGTCAAATCGATGTGTGGATGAATGAGTGGTTCAGCCCTATAAACGGGTGTGACGTACAGATGTGGCAGAAGTCGAATTCTTGGAATTAGATGGCGCCACGGGAGAACAAGAGCAATCACACCCCTTGTCTTAATGGCCAACGACAAAAACAAATATTTATTTTTTGATAAAGTTTTCTGCAGCCTTATTTTATATAAAATTATATTTTCAATTTCCTTGAATTAGGAACTGCTGAAATTAGTGAAACATGTTATATTTATCATGAATTCTAGTAACAAACTAGTATTTACTAGAATGGTTTAGTTATGTTTGTAGCACATCTAAAATTAAACTTTAAACGTGTAAAAAAGGGCTTTCGAATAGAATATCAATAGAATAGCAAATTTTCTAATAGAATGTTTCTGATTAAAAAAAAAACTAAATTTTCTATGTGCTGTTATCGAGTGTGATTTCAATAACATGTCAAGTATCGGCAGACAATAATTAGGATAATTGTAATACTTTGTTGTAAAAATTACTTATTCCCTTATTGCCTTAACCTTATCGTAATTAAAATTAATTTTTTTACTGAAAAAGAATCTTCTAATGCAAAATGGTATTAAGTTGTATGAAACTAAAAAAAAAAAAAAAATCAAAACTCTTTTTATTAGGTTTTGAGTTATCTGATCTAGAAACTTTTGTTTCCTACATTGTACAAACTGCGGTGTAATACCTATGCGAATTTGGTGTTGAAAAACTCTAAAAATTGCGTGTTATTTCAAGTTAATTCCAAATCGAGCTTTTATACACACTTTGAAAGGTGCAGTTAAATCTTAATACCAATTATTGATTAAGCTTACATCAAGCCAGATGCATTTATTTCAAACATGAATTCCTTCAGAAAACCTTCAGACTATCGATATTTTTTGTTTACAATCGAGCAGAGAAGGTGAAAGTTTGATTTCGTCTCACGCAATGTTGATCATCCCGAAAATCAGAACTGTTATGAAAAGGTATGTATGTTTTTAGTGACATCATAAATACAAATTTGTTAAGATAATGACACGTGAGAAGTTTAACTTAAATTTGATATAATGTTTCATTCCTCTCCGCTTAAGCCTTATTCGAATTCATATTAATATTCTGTTTGAGATGCGACTATGTTTAGTTAACAAACTAATTTTAAAATATTCTAAAACAATTAGTTTGGTTTTAGTGTAATTGAATAACAAAAGATGGTTCCGGCTAATTTAGACTAAATAGTAAAAGAATATTCTCCTCGTGTAGTGAAATACACAGTAAAGATTACGTGTGATCTCTCCGAATTTGATGTCGGACAACCTATGAAATCACGTAAAGAAACATTTTTTTTTCAAGTTAACGCCAAATCGAGCTTTTATATACTACTTAAAGTGAGTAAATAAATCTAACTCTTACAATGGGAAAAGTTTACGTGTGCTCACGCGCATTCACACTATGCGTTACGTAAAAACAAAATTAGAGCTCTTTGAATATCATCTGAAAATTGTTTACATTTCAATGCAAATTGACTAGAGTTTAATCTTGCTTCCAATGCTGTTATACAATTTCAGAACCAAAAGTTTAAAGTTAAAATTTGTACGCAAGTTTTTCGTTGTGTAGTAAAGATATTTATATTTTAGTGTTTTAAGTCTCAGTAAGCTGTATTAAATAATTTTATAAAATCTAATTTCTATCCCTGTCGGTTCTGTTAAGTCTAGTTCGAATTCGACTTAATATTCTGTCTGTAAATAAAAAATATACATTTTGCAAATTCATTTTATTTCAAGAATTGATGTGTATATACATCTTAAATTCATAATTCTTACTCTGTATTGTGTCTTTAAAGTAACTTTACTGACTGTTCTGTGTATCATATTTTACTGCAAATATAAATATCAATGTTACTGAATACCAAAACTTTTGGTAGCTACTTTACATCAAGTAGTTGTAAAAAACATTTCTGGAGCCTCACTACTCCAGAAACTGTCTTTGGTTGTAAAATAGCTGCCACTATTTTCGGTGTAAAAATCCATCATAATTTTTCTACAGCATTGGTAGGTACTTTATTTACGTCGCATTAGAGTTGCACATTGGGTTATTGGCGACGGTCAGGGAAACATCTTTGAGGATAATCCGAAGACATGTCAGTACAATTTTTTCCCCCCTGCAGAGCAGATTGTTCCTCCGTTTTGGTAGCCCGATGATCTTGAGCACTTTACGATGGAACAGTTTAACGAGGACCGAAACTGTACACCCTTTGTCCCTATGCAGGCTGATCAAAGTGTTCACCCACCCGCACACTGAAGGAGAACCGTGTCTTTACGATCAGGCCACAGCGGGACTTCTACAGTATAGATCCAAAAGTATGGTATTTACCTATATCACTTTGGTGTAAAGTAGTTGCTACTATTTTTTGCTACTAAAATGTTTTACAGTGAATATAGGCTTAGATTTAGCAGCAAAAAATAAATCGAACTATTTATCACAGCATCTTTAAAACTATCATTAATAAAGGTATTGAGTCATTTAAAATAACATTTAATTTAAAAGATATTTTAAAATAAACTTCAATGTTTTATAAAAAAAAACTACTCATATAAAAAGACCAATATATTTACTGTATTATAAAGGGGAATAAAGGGGGCATAAAGGGGAATGGGAAAATCACAATTTATTGTATCACAGCACATTACATACGTTGTTATATTCAAGCACAAAGATTTATTACCTCTTTTATTGGATACATTTAACGTAAAATTACTTAAAAGTCAAAATCTTCAGAATTGTCTTTTAGTTTTATGTACAATTTTATAAGGGCAGCTCGAAGATTTATTTTACGAAAGAAAAAGTGCATAACGTATGTATTTTAAAACAGTAAAGCGTGGTTAATTTATCTTGCTTTAAAACAAAAAAAGTCTATAAATTGTCAAAATTAACTACCGTTAGTAATAACGAATTCTTTAAATATATAAAATAAATATTTGAATAACTTGGCAATATACTGAGCTTCACCGTAGCAAAAGTAACAAAATACTTCATTCCCAGAAATTGATTGCACACTATATGAGAATATAATATTTTATAGCGCCATCTATCGTTTAGAGTATACTTTTATGATACTTAGAAATATATAGACAGTACTTTAAAATTGCATATAATATATCAAAAGGTCAGCATACCAAATGAAAATAGTTTTGATATAAACACATAAAAGGCTGGTTTCTCGTGATTAGAAAGAGAGTTGGCTTTGATTTTTAATAGGTTTGAGTTTGACAGATGATTTATCAAAAGGTTAATTTCCCATCATATAATATCGAAGTTAATGTTAAACTAAAGTAGTAGGTTTTACTTTTATGCTTTACAAATTTCACCGTGCTTAAGCTACCATTTAAAATGTAATGAGATATTGATTTGCTTACGTCAAGGGACCGACGTTTACATTCTGATTAATGCGGCCTGTTTTCGCTTATTCTACAACCCTGCTTTATATAGCCGAGGGAGTTAAATGAAATTCTACTCAGAAAATAATTATTAAAATTATTCAAGTCTGTCAGCTACTTAATATTTGTTCTAAGGTCGCAACGACTTAAGTCTAGGGAAAATGTAAAAATTTTGAGAATATTAATTATGCGTGTTCTGGCTCGGCGAAATCAATTTACACCGACAAAGGTGGGGGTGAATCATTAAGTTACCCCGAGAAACTGCATGTATAATTTCGACTGCTGTGTGGAAGAGAAATTTTCAAAATTGCGCAGTCTAGGAGAGAAATAAAAGTATATAGTACAGAAAAATAATTTAGAGTAAGGAGAAAATAACTTTCTGTAGTTTTAACAAATTAATACAATTTCAAGATTGTGCATTCAATATTAAATCATTGCTTTGAGTGTTAATTTTCTACTTAATACAAATATAAAGAAACATTTAATTTACAAATGTATAATAGTGTAATACTTTTGAAGGAAATTTCATTAAATTTAATAAGGCTAAAACTATGTATCAATTGATATAATAAATTATTTAAAATTCAAACACAAACTATATGTTGCGCTGCTTTTTAAATATTTTAAGCATTCTTATCAAAAATAAAAGTATATGCATTAGAAACTAGAAAATAAAATTAGGGGTGGCCAGTAAAAGTCAGATAACACATCATATCGAATCAACCAATAAGGAAATAATATAAAATTATAGAAATAAGTTTGATTGCCTAATGTAACTTGGAGGTAGTTCGAATAATCACAATTCAACTCCTGTCTTTTTGTTCTGACATTCAAGCGGGTTTCGAATTTTTCAGCCCCTCTTTACTCAGTAGAGATTCATTAGACTAGTTTCCACTTTTTTCTGACTTGTATACGAGCAACTTTTAACTTAAGTACTCTTATAAAATATATATTTAAGGTGGTAATTATGGGACATAGTGTATTTAGTGCTATACATCCAAATGAGACTTTGATGAAATTCTAAAATTTTTAATTGATAAATTGATGAGCTGAAAATTTAAATAAGGGATAATTAATTGCTTGCAAAAACTTTCTTTTTTCCTACACAAGTAATAAAAAATAAATAAAAAGCACCACAAATTGAAACAAAAATTCATTAACCTTTGTTTTCCTGCTATTATATGAATGTCATGAAAATTTATATAAAAAAACGTGCATTAATAATGCGTAATTACATGGATTAAATATCTAAAATATTTAAACTCAAATATTTGCTATCTGCAGACCATACTCTGAAACATGTTGTCAACATGCACTTTATCAAAAATCTTCAAAATTTGTTTATGTGCATCTTTATTCTCCTTTTTGAATTTTCAAGTGTTTTAATATTTCAGACAATTTGATAGATTAAAAAAATCGTGCTTAAAAAATAAATATGGATTATATTTATTTTTTGAGCACATTAGTTATACAGTTTATATTAAAAAAATATATAAAACTTTAAATAAGTGAATAGATTTATTCAAAAGTACATTTAAAAAACTACTGAGCAGGTAAGTCTTAAATGTTGTTATTAATTTTAAAAAAGGCTTTTTTTTTAAAGAAGGCATTATAATATTTAGAATGTAATCAAACGCAACAGAGCTACCTTTTGATTGCTGCATGGTTTAATATTTTGAAATAAGGAATAATTTTCTATGATAGGAAATGTAATTTTATAACCAGTATTGAACAGCCGGTCCAACTCTGAGTTCACGACTGTTAATGTTCCACTCCGTGGCTTTGTAGCTTTGAAACCTAACCAACAAGACAATGGAACTCCTGGAACAAGCATTGTTGCAAAATAGCCTTCTTGGAGGTCTTTTTGATGGAACTAGTCTGCATTTGAAGAGGAAAACCACGAAAGAGAAACATGGAGAGGAAAAACTCGAACCCTTCTTACGGTCAGCCTGATGACAAAGGGATTCCAACCCAAAATACGTCTACCACTGAGAATATCAGCACTGTGGTCGGTGTGAGCGGGGAGCAAAATTCGTATCAATCAGCAATTGCTCGGATTCGAATCTGGGTTACTTCATTAGGAGGCGAACGCTCTATCCTCTGAGTTGCCATGACTCAGGCTATTGTAATTTTATTTTATTTTATAGTCGTTCTTTGAGCAGGCTACCCAATTTTGAGTTTACTACTACCAACGTTAAACTCCGTAGCCTTGTATTGTTGAACCCAATCCAAGAGACAAGGGAACTACTATATCAAATATTGGGAGGAATTTGCCTTCATGGAGAAAATTTAAATGGAACTAACCCGCATTAGCGTTACATTGAGAGGAAAACCGCAGAAACCACCCACGCTTAGCCTGACGGCAAGGGGACTCTAACCCATGACAACATTACAACATTTACAACTAAGGATATTTTTCGTCAGCACTGTGATTAGTGCAAGCCGGGTGCGGAATTCCTATCAGCCAGCCATTCCTCGGATTCGAATCCGGGTTACGCAATTGGGAGGCGGGCGCTTTTTCTTCTAAGCCATCACGGCTCAGAATATTGTTATTAAAATTGAATTACAAATAATTTCTCTTCTATATTTTTTTGATTCTTAATACTTATCTTATGATGGAAAAATGTCATTTATCATTTATATGGTCAGGTGTCTAAGCCAGAATTATCGATCTGCTTATCTTTAAATTATGCTTATTTGTGCAAGTTAAATTTATGCGTGTAATACACAACCATGTAATATTACGACGTCATCACTAGTTTTAACAGATTATTTTGTTTTCTAACATTATTATATTTTCCCCTTTAAATAAACGATATTTCTAAATTAAAACAGTCAAAGCTTTGACTTAAAATAATACAAAAAAGTGAAATACGAGTGAAAAATAAGTTAAATAAAAATTCTGCGTCAAAGGGTTTAAAATTGAGTAGAAGTTAGAAATGATTTTCTATGATAGGATATTGCAATTAATATTGAATTTCAAATAGTTTATATTTTCTAATCATTTATACTTATGATGGGAAAATGTTATTTATCGTTACTCAGGTGTCTAAACCAGACTTATCGATTCGTTTATTTTATAACTGTGTTATAGAAAACTTAATTTTTGTGTACAATACGTAAGCATTTAATATTATTTCTCTATCACAAAATGATGCGCTGGCTTTTAAAAAATTCACTAGTTTTAATTCATTGTTATTTTTTTAACAGATTTACCCCTTTAAATACGCAGTGTTGCTTAATTACTACAATTAATGCTTAGACCAGAACTAATATTGAAAAAAGTATGAAAAATTTTTTCATGAAAAACCTGCGACAAAGGACTAATAATTGAGTGGAAGTGAAGAATGATTTCTTATGATAGGATATTTTATTTAAAACTGAATTTCAAATAATTTCTATTTTCTAATTTTCTTATCATTTATACTTATTTAATATGTATAAATGATAAGAAAATTAAAAATGTTATGACTAAAAAATGTGATTTATAATTAGTCAGATGACCCAATCAAAATTATTTATTCATTAATTTTATAATTTTGCTTCAGAAAAATAAATAAGCAAGTTTAATTTATGCGTATAATACGCAAGCATCAATATCACTACGTCATAACAAAATGAGGAGACGCCTTTTTATAAATTCATTAGTTTTAATCGATTACTAATTTTTAACAAATTTTCCCCTCTAAATACGCACTATTTCTTAATATCTGCAATCAATGTTTTGACCTAAATTAATACAAAGTAATGAAATAACTATGAGAAATTTGTTAAATGAAAATTCTGCGACGAAGGGTTAACATTTGAATAGAAGTAAGGAATGATTTTTAATGATAGGATATTTAATTAAAACTGAATTTCAAATAATGTCTGCTTTCTAATATTCTTATCATTTATACTTATGTTATGATTAAAACATGTAATTTATAATTAGTCAGATGTCCAAATCAGAATTATGGATTCATTAGTTTTATAATTCTTTTAGAAAACTATTTTCGTGCAAGTTTAATTTATGAGTATAATACGCAGTCTCTTATAATTACTTCGTTATCACAAAATGAGAAGATTCCTTTTTACAAATACACTATTTTTAATAGATTTTTTTAATAAGTGTTCCCCTTTAAATTTGCAGTATTTCTCAATTAGTGTAATTATTGCCTTGACAGAAATTAATACAAAATAATGTAAAGGTTATTAAAAGTTCGTTTAATGAAAATTCTGCCTCAAAGGGTTAATATTTAAGTTGAAGTTAGGAAAGATTTTCCATGATAAAATACTTTAATTAAAACTGAATTTCAACTCATTTCTATTTTTTAATTTTCTTATCATTTCTACTCACTTATGTTACGATGGAAAAATGTAGTTTATCATTAATCAAGTCTAACAGTCAGAATTATTGATTCATTAATTTTATAATTGTGTTTCAGAAAACTAAATATACAAGTTTAATGCATGCGTATAATACACAAGCATTCAATATTACTACTTTATCACAAAATAAGGTGACGCCTTTTTACAAATTCATTTGTTTTAATACATTTTTTTATTTCATAATATTGAATATTTGTCCTTCAATGCACAGATTGATAAATTAATACAATTGATGATAAATTGATGATTTAACCTAAATTAATTCAAAATAATGAAAAAAGTAAGAAAAATTTGTATAGTGAAAATTTTGCGTCAATGGTTTAAGATTTGATTTGAATTGTGGAATAATTTTCTATGATAAGACGTTGCCTTTAAAATTGAATTTCATATAATTTCTCTTTTCAAATCTTCTGACCCTTTTTAATTATCTTATGATGGAAAAATGTAATTTATTATTAATCAGGTGTCTAGACCAAAATTATTGATTCGATAATTTTATAATTGCGTTTCAGAAAATTAAAATATTATTTGTACTAGTTTATCTTTTGCTATAATACGCACGCATAATACTACTTTCTCACAAATTCACATGTTTTGATGGATTATTGTTATTCTTAACAATATTGTATTGTCCCCTTTAAATATGCAGTAATGCTAAATTAACAAAAGTTATCTATTAAAATACCATACAATACACATATTTCATTCCATTATTCCATTCATGGTCAATATATGTTTGCTCATGTTCCTTTATTCACTTCAAATATTCGAGAGAGGACACCTGCCGTAGACAATGCACAGCTATTCTAGGACATTGTTAGACAATCAATGTGATCCAATATGTAGGTGACAAAATGTCAACGCATTAGCGCTCTCAGTAATAGGACATTGATTGGATTAGCTTCCCCGTAAGGCACTACTCTCATTATCATCGAATGGTATCTTCAGTTGGCCAACTTGGAACTACTCAACTTAAAATAGGTTGAGTATTTCCATTGATTGCAATAGATCTTGACGGGAAAAACATTCTACCTTCTTACAGGTCAAAAAGTAATAGAAAATTGTCATTTATTCGTTGTGCATGAGGGCTAGGTGATTTATAATTTCTAATTTCGTGATATATCGTTAGGAAGTGTCGATACTTCACGATATGTCTCCATATTTTTTCGATTTAACTTATTTGCAATATTTTCACAGTGGTTCATATTTCCATATGTTTTATATAAACATTCACGATGATATCGCATTCGTCAATTTTCATAATTGTTAATTCTTGATATTTGTTACGATATTAATCGTTTCGGTATTTATTATTTCGATATTTATCGTTTTCGTCGATGATTGCGTAATTATCGTACTTGATAATTATCGTTAGAGACAAAACTCGCTAGGTTATTGCATTCGGAACTTATCATTGTCCCTGATAATCACGATATTATTTTTCGATAAATGACATATACTCGATATTTGTACATCTTTATTCAAGTAGTTCTTAAAATGATCAGTTTTTTTTTCATTAAAAAGTGGCGTTTTCTTATTGGTTAAATAAGTTTGTCAAGTTTCACCCTATTTACTAAATCATTTATAGGTGAATTTCTGTTTTAAGTAACTCTGTTTATAAGTGTAGCCTAACTATAACTACAATTATTCAATTCCCATTCACTAGTATATATAAGACATGTTAACTTGATTCAACTTGGAGGTACCTTTAGATAGATGACGGTTTACATTGTCGGTAGCATATCTCCACATAAGCTTCTATTTATTAAATTTGCGTGAAAACTGAGTTCACGAAAAATTTATATATTTTTTTAAAATTTAAATCAACTGAGTTATGAGTATTTGGGTGGTAAATGCATTAGTAATTTACTTTAGGTAATGTAATGAGTGTTTAAGCATATAATTGAGTCTGTGTATAACTGAGTCTATTTCTTCACTCGCATTTTCTAAGTTTCTTATATTTCTAAGCAGTTCATGTTTGTTCTAAGACGTAAGATTGTGAACGCATTTATTTGAGCTTGTATGCTTTGATGACTTGATCCATTTTCAGAAAATAATACTGTCTCTGAATTCTTTACTCTTTAAAGTTTTTCTTAAAAATATCTAAAATAAGAACAAAATTTTGGCGTGTAAAAAAATTGCAAAAAAACTCTTTCTCGAATACCGAAGTAGTAAAAATGTTTAGAAAAAAAATGAAGCACCAAAAAATTCAGGAGTCTGTGTTTCAAATATTGATTGTTGCCTGAAGGGAATTCTGTAGCCAAAACAAAACATAAAAACAAGTTTTTTTTAACAAAAAATAAAAAGAAAGAAAAGAGTAAAGTTTCATTCCTCGAGCATAAAAAAATCTTCGAAATTACTAGAAAAAAGGAAGAATAAAATATAAGGCTCTTTCCAATTTTTGCGACTATCCCTGTCATTTACCTTTGGTCCACAATGTTCGACAATGTTGTCAGAAGCTTGTTAAGATGACCATAGATCTTGTTCTCTCTTTGAAAAAGACTAACATAAATAGCTATTCAGAAGTTAATATAATTCTTTGTCTCTTCCTTAAATATTTTTTATTTCGAAAAAGTTTCTGAGTTTTGCTTACATCATCTCTTGTTTTTGTGTCATAAATAAAACGATTAATCTCACATTTATTTTTGATGGGTTTAATGTTGATGTAGTTTAACCCTTTCACACGGATGAGACACCTGTGCTTCTTTTATATATATATTTTCAATCCTATAGTTACAAGCAAAAATATATTTTAGCATTTTTTTAATTATAAAAATAGTCTAATAGTTACTAATAAAATTTAGATTATCGGAATTATATTTGAGATTAATTACAAAATCCAAGAAAAGTAGTTTGAAATTTTTTTTCCATCCATATTCAAAAAATTATCTATAATTGATTATTAAGTGCAAGTCTGATAAATTATTGTTTGGAAGTAAGCTATGTTTGAAGGATTTTATCTTTAAAGCAGAAAAGACGGCAGTATTTCTCGCTATATATAATAAATTATTAAAATGCTAAACATAATATTTTTCAGTTATTTTGACATAATGCAAAATAATGAGAAAAGTATGAAAAAGATGTTTAATAAAAATTCGGCGTCAAAGGGTTAAATTTTCCAATTTCATGCGTTTTGAAATTACTTAAATATATTTTTTTATTCAGAATTAAGTAATATTAGAGGCATTAAACTTTTACTGATTATAAAAAATATTCTGAACAATTGACACATTAAACTTAACAAGTGGTTTATGAATTAAAAAAAGTGAGCAATAATATTTAATGTATCATAACAGTTTGTTTATAGTTTACTGACGCTGCATTATTTTCCTATTGGCATTATTATGCATGCAATCTCAATCGTGTGGAGCTCATGTAAATATTAGTTATAATTTCAGTTAAAAAATACTTTGTAAAGACTTATTTGTGCATGAAATACTTTTACACCCAATTTGAATACGTAAAAGATAATTTTATTCATATTCATAAAAAAACAACTTTGAGCCAATATCACAAGATATACGCTGTTCAACAAGAAGTAGAATTGCATAAACATGAACTATTTATTCACGCAAATTGAAAAAAAGATTTTGAAATTTAACAACAATTATTGCTCGATTAGAATTTTAAATGTCGGCTTCTCAAACTAATTATACTGAGTATAATTCTGGGCAAAAAATAAAAAAGAAGAATATTTTTATTTTTAACATGGAGACCAATTATTACATATTCCTTCAAAAAGATGTTTACAAGTATATATTTATAATGATAAAAATATATTTCAAAGTTTACTGTTTGTATTACTTAAAATGAATTTAGAAAAAAACAACTTGCATATTTCAAAAATATGTTTACAAATACATTACCGTGAAGGTTTTCCGTAAATATTAACTTATGTTTTAATACATAAATAATAAGAAAAAACTCGATGAAACTTGCTAATTGGAGTGAATAAACGTAACCATTATATATTATGTCTAAACTGCAAACTGAAACAAGAAATATTTTGATGACAAGTTAGAAGAGGAATTTATTTCTCTTTTTCTAAAGGAAACAAAGTAACTAGTGAAAAATGAAAAAAAAAAGTTTTGTTCAGTCGCTTTCAAATATATTTTTGTAAAGTAATGCATTTAATACTTAATGTAAAAATTAATGTTAAATAAAAAATAAAATTGTTTTAAGAGCATCGGGTTGATAATAAAATCATATTCTCTTTTCATAATGTATGTAACTAAATAAACTAAAATCTTATTATTTGTCATTAAATTTTCTCTTTAAAATTTTATTTTTAGCAAAATTAAATCCTTCTGTATTTATAGCATGAAATGCAATATTTTTCATGATTGATACAATCTTAGAGAAGTGATATTTCATCTAAATGAATGTTATTGAAATTTATAAAAATATTTATTAATCTTCCAAAAATAAAGTTTTTATCATAATCTTCCCATAAATCATTTCGTAACATCAAAATCAAATAATTCGAATGAGAAAAATAAGTTGAGCATTCAGGTCGTAGGAAATTATGCTTATTAGTATGAAAACAGTTGTTTTGTTAAAAGGATGTACATATCTGAAGGGAAAATATAATATTTTCAGAAATTAAATCTTTTAGTTTAATATGAGGAAAAACATTTTTCCATAGCATGTAAGTTACGATAACCAGTTAAGAAAATTACATCACTTATTTATGGTACATGTAGTTCTTTATATAGGTTACACTAGATCGGTGCAATGAGAATTGGCGATGGTATGGTAAACATTAATAAGGATCATCCGAAAACTTGCAATCACAATTTATAATGTCTGCAGAGGGTTAACTCCCTTACTTCGGGAGTCTAAAGACGTGCGCGTGAACTTTGCGGTGGAATAGTTGAACGAGGATCGATACCGCACTCTCTCTGTCCTTTTACAGGCTAATCAAAGTGGTCACCCACCAACTCATTGACCGCAGCCAGTGATGCTTGACTGGTGATCTACTGGATCACCGTACTGTAGGATTTTTTTTAAGGAGAAGATAAAACTGCATATCATGAGTTATCAAAGTTTTCAACATCCGATAAATTTTCGAAAATATTTCCCACGTTGTCATCCACTTATTATTTTTTGTGACAGTTTAAATTTTTTTACTTATTATTTTTTTGGTGAAGCTCTCTAGGTACTGTGCAGCAAATCAACACATGGCTTCTTAGCAATTAAATTCCTGGTTGGTTTAATGCCCAAAAAAATTAATAAAAGAAAAAAAACTGATTGAAAACAAGCATTTATAATAGACAATTTAAAATTGTTGTCGCTACAAGCAGTTTTCTAAATAAACATAAATCATGTTTTTATATTTTATATAACGTACTATTTGCAATTAAGAAACTGTTCTTACTTATATAGGATTCGAAATAGCGAAATTATCAGTAAAGCATATTTAAGCGCAGTGTTTGTATCACCGTCTAGTATTCTTTTTTTTTAAACTTCGAGACAAATTTGATGAAATTCTCCTACAACAACGCATCCCAACGCATCTTCCAATCGTTTATTTGTAATTTTTCCCATAAAGAAATTCGTTTTTTAAATAAATAGCGTATAAATAATGCATAAAATTCCTAAAATCAGTTTTTAAAATTAAAGTTTAGCGCAGATAAATAAATTAATAACTAGCATTACATATTTGTGTTCCTGAAGGCTATATTGCATTTTAAATTCAGAAAGAAGATCAGACTCGTTTTAATTAACTGGTATCTCTATTGTTGACAAATATAAAATGCCTTTAGGCAGTTAATTATATCCACTATAAACGTGAAGTCTCAAACTCTGGGATACTTATTTTGTTTGCTTGCGAGGAATTCATGTATTTGTTGTAAATCAATCGCACTTTTGGTTTTATTCCTTTATTAGCACAGGTATCATAGTTTAACTTACGTCATTTTACTTCGATACAGAAGGTGTTTTTATCATTTTACGAGTCTCATGACTCCACGTTTTCGTGAAAAATAACGCTACAAATCACACAAGTAATAGTTTTGCTTTCAACTGTTATATGCCCTAAGTATATTTTCGTTCAAAAATAGATTATATTTTTCACTAATTGACATTTAAATCTTATTTCGTATCCTAAGAAATATAAACGGCCACTTCAATTTTTCGCTTAGAATCATATTCTTTTACTTTTTCACAGTGTTCTACGAAATATTATGTAATTAATAAATAAGCAAATTAATAATAAAAATCAGAATAAAAAGGGAAGTTGTTAAGTCTATTTACTTTCTAGCTACACAGAGAAAACAATTCTGGTATAATTACCGTACAGTAATAACATTTTTGGAAAATAATAAAATATAATTCTTGTTAATCAAACCAAAATCCCATGCTCTAAGGTATCGTGACAAAATTAACAAATATTACCACATTTACTAAGCCGGGGTAGCCTGGTCGGTAGGGCGCTGGACCCATGCTCGAGAGTTCATGGGTTCGAACCCCGCTGGCCGAAGACTCCCCGTGTAGTAAAGTGACTGATGCACGTTAAATCTGTCGAGTCTCAAAAGTCCTCCATGTTCCCATAGCAAATCAATGCTTCTGGGGGTACTGGATAGGAGATCGATCGCTCTCTGATTCAGGTCAAAATTACGATCTGTGGATGAATGAATGGATGTATGAATAGGTCCGTCCTATAAACGGGTGAGACGAATGACGTGGCAGACGTCGAATTCTTGGCCATAGATGGCGCCACTGGAAAACAAGAACAATCGCACCCCTCTGCCTAAAACAGACATACGTCCACAACAACAACCACATTTACCAAATTTTATCATATAATATAAAACCGCATTTTATTGTAAATGTTACCAAAACTCTACCATAGCACTTCGGTAACAATTACCGAGCTTTGTGGTTGTAAAAGATTACTGTAAATACATAGTGATCTTTTACATACGAAGAACCAATACAGAAATATATTAAATTTATTTGGAACTTGAGGTGATAAAGTCAAATAGAATGAGATTTGCAGTAAACATTTACTGTTTAAATACACTAAGCCTAATAAATAAAATATCCAAACATAAATCAATTGGTTGCAGAACTAGAGGACGGTCAAAACATCGATGGCTGTACTCCATTAATGCAGATTTCAAAACAATCAGGATATTGATCTGGAACAACCTGGAAAGTAGGGGAACGATAAGGAGAAATGTTCAAGAGAAAGCCAAGGCCCACCCTGGGCTGCCGTGCAAATGATCAGTTATCTCTTAGTTACAAAACTTCTCTCTAATTTAAGGGCTATAAAGGCAGCCATATGTCACGTGACGAAAGTACGTAGTATAAATCAAAAACNCATAGCAAATCAATGCCTCTGGGGGTACTGGATTGGAGATCGATCGTTCTCTGATTCAGGTCAAAACTACGATCTATGGATGAATGAATGGATGTATGAATGGGTCCGTCCTATAAACGGGTGAGACGAATGACGTGGCAGACGTCGAATTCTTGGCCATAGATGGCGCCACTGGAAAACAAGAACAATCGCACCCCCTCTGCCTAAACAGACATACGTCCACAACAACAACCACATTTACTAAATTTTATCATATAATATAAAACCGCATTTTATTGTAAATGTTACCAAAACTCTACCATACCTTTGTGGTTGTAAAAGATTACTGTAAATACATTCACTGTGATCTTTTACATACGAAGAACCAATACAGAAATATATTAAATTTATTTGGAACTTGAGGTGATAAAGTCAAATAGAATGAGATTTGCAGTAAACATTTACTGTTTAAATACACTAAGCCTAATAAATAAAATATCCAAACATAAATCAATTGGTTGCAGAACTAGAGGACGGTCAAAACATCGATGGCTGTACTCCATTAATGCAGATTTCAAAACAATCAGGATATTGATCTGGAACAACCTGGAAAGTAGGGGAACGATAAGGAGAAATGTTCAAGAGAAAGCCAAGGCCCACCCTGGGCTGCCGTGCAAATGATCAGTTATCTCTTAGTTACAAAACTTCTCTCTAATTTAAGGGCTATAAAGGCAGCCATATGTCACGTGACGAAAGTACGTAGTATAAATCAAAAACAGTGGGAAAACGGGTTCTACTTTGGACATCCAATTTTTCGACGAAAACAATTTTATAATGTCTAGTCTGTAGTACTCGGCGGAACCAGAATTTAAATATTGTGGTATGCAGAAAAACATTGTCGATATTTAACGATATATAACAGGAAATCACAAAAAACTATCGTTATTTTATGATATATCGCGACATATTTCGAATTTAGTTTACTTTTCTTCAATATCATAAATCTGTTTTAGTAAACATTTTCGTTATCCAAATAAATTATTCAATTAGTTTATAAACTCTCACAATAATATCGTGTTCTATGATAACCGTTAGTAAATGAACTCATTTCCGGTAATGATTCGTTATTTATCGGAAGACATAGTGTTAACGGTATATCGTAAGAAGGTGTTTAAGGATATCGTTATCGTAAAGTTAAATAGTGATATTTCATGATATTCCTACGATATTTTCATAACATCTGGTCTTTACAAACTTAAAACACTTAAACAATGCTTTTTTTCTTTCATTTATTTAAATTTCGTATTTTTAACAGCTAATTTAGTTTCACACATACAGTTGAAGTTTAATATTTACTTAATCCATATTTACATAAAATGATAAATTACATTAATACTTTTGCTCAAGAAATAAAGGAATTGAAATTAATTTTGGTAAGCAAAGTTCTCAGGTTAGAACTGAAATTAGCAACATAATCAAGGTAAAGACGAAAAAGAAAATCGCTATAAATTACCTCTCTTTTCCTACCGAAGTTCAATATAATAGTGTAATCTACAAAGCAAATTACAAAGAAATTAAACTTTGAAGGTGCTCTACACATAATATGAATATTTTAAAAAACTTGCGATGATTAATTAAAAAAAAGTTTGTCATTAAAATATAATAGCAATTTTTGGCTTTGTATATTATCTAGTTTTTTATTTCCTCCATCTTGAGTTTTACTCCAAATAGCCCCTAATGTTAAATACAGCACAGCTTTTATGACTTTTTGAATAACCAAAATAAAATGGAGAAAAAAAAATAAAACACTCGAGAAATACATGTCCGAGAAAAAGAAAGTTTCAATACAATTTTAGAAAATGTAAGTTAAGAAAAAAAAAGGAGTTTGCATCTTTTAGTTCACATTTGGCAAATCGCAAAACCACGAAGAAAATGGGCCTCATTTTCATGCAAATAAAGAAAATAAAAAAAATATTTCTGACCATCATGGATTCTTTTTAAAGTGCTCAGAACAGCTGTTGAGATCAATACGAGCTAGAAGCGGGAGAAAACCCTTGGGTTTTAAACTTTTTTCCTCGATAACGAAACATTCTTTGCGGCTGAATCGTAAAAGTTGCTGCTTTAAGCTCTCTATTCCCCAAAAATGTAATTACGTAACGTAAAATATAAGGATATGGGAATTGAAGCTGCTATTTCTCGTTTCCTTTGTTTATTGGGAGGGATATTAAGCCAAAATAGTTACGGCTACTTTTCTCAAGGGGGTTACATAAATTAGATTTTAATGTTCTAGTTTAAAACTCAAGAGATTTCAATTATGGATAAAACGCAAAGTCCTTTTCTTTTTAACAAAATAGAAACTAAATCTTTTAATTTCTTTCTTTCTTTCTTTCAATGTTTTTTTTTTCTTCTCTTGTTAAGAAAGTTAGACCCATTTTGTACCAGCGTTGTTTCTCTTAAAAGTTGAAATATGATTTCATGTTCTGAAAAACAAATAAGATCACAAAGTAAATGGGGGAAAGTAAGGAGAACGGTGGGTAAAATAAAATGAAAATGCTACAGTGAAAGCTGAAAATGATAGGCTATTAGGATTACTTAAGAAGATTATAAGTTTCTCGGGCTCATATTTTACGAACACATTCTTTTAAAACAATTATACTTCTTGGAAACATTAATTAGCGCTAAAATCCTAACATTTTAAAAAAAGCGAAAATTAAGTATATAATTAAGTTGGTTTAATACAATAGTTTTTTTTTTGCATAAGATTTGTTTTTGGCAAGAAAAAAAAACTAGAATTTGTTTAGTTTCTACAATTTAATGGTAAGTAGGTTTTCCATATTAAACATAAGGTTTTCTACAGTTTATATTTTTTTCTTCCATTTCTCTAAAAAGAAGGTGCATTAACTTGATCGGTAAGCTAAAATCATTATTGCAACACAGTATAGAAAGTTATTCTTTTGTAAAAGAATGAATAGTTTTGTAAAAGGTTATTTAGTTTGACTTTTTTTTACAAGACTGATGTTTTTGACTGTTTTTACAAGACTGATGTTTTTGACTATTTTTTACAAGACTGATGTAGTTGACTGCTTTTTACAAGAAAATGTAAGATTATGATGCTTAAAATCTTTTGTACTGAAATAATTAACTGATTGTAGAAATTAATAGAATGAGAGTCAGAGTCAACTAAAAAAAACCACTAAAGATAACAAAAAACAAGATTATTCAAGGTGAAAAAGACTAAAAAGATTAAAAAAAAGAAATAAAAGAACAGCCTATCTCAAGACGGGAATTAACCAAGAGGCGGGGGAACCCGTCTGTATTCACCGGAGATTATCCCATGTACGAGAGATATAAATTGCATACAATATTTGGTCTGTAATTATTACGGAATGCTAAAAATATTTAAAAAAAATTAAATTGGAAATTTTTAAGATCCCACAGAATTCTCCTTTTTCTTTCTTTAATAAACGAATCTTAATATAGAGCAAATATTTCAAACTAAATTTCAATAATTTAAGTTTTCTCTGATTTAAGATGTTTATTTTAGTTAGGTATATTTAAAATAAGTATTTCAAAAACAAAATTGTCTGGGATATCTTGGGATTACGAAAACCTTATTTATTTAAAAAAGGATAAACCGGTTCGGTGAATAATAGGAGTCTTTCTTGAAAATATTAACGTTTATTTTTTGATAAAATATTTAACGGTTTGGTACAGACTTAAGAATCTCAACCTTCTTCGATTTTTTTTCCTTTAAAAAAACTGCACATTTCTTCCGATGAACCTATCCACCAGAAAGGGAATCTGAAATTTTCAGCTAATTCAATTCACAATCAAAATTCAACTCACGTAGGTGATACTTATGCATACATATTATTTATATTTTATAACTTCGTTAGTTAAAAGGATTGAGTTTGACTTTGTTAAAAGCAATTTAACGAACTCACTTTAGAATACATGAATGAATTTTATTCTCCCATCCAAATTCGTTAATAATTAGCGTTTGCATCGTGATGGCTCAGGGGATAGAGCATTTGCTTTCCAATGAGGTGACCCGGGTTCGAATCCCAGCAGTGGCTGCTCCATGCAAATTCCGCATCCAGCTCGTACCGATTCCAGTGCTCACATAAAAATATCCTCAGTGGTAGACGGATGATGGGTTTGAGTCCCTTTGCCGTCAGGCTAACCGTAAGAAGTTTTCGTGGCCTTTCTCTCCATGTGACTCAAATGTGGGTTATTTCCATCAAATAGTCCTTCACGAAGGCAAACTTCTCCTAATACTTGATCCAGGAGTTCCCTTCTCTTCTGGATTGGGTTCAAAATTATGAGACTATGGGGTGGAACATCATTAATCATAAACCCAAAAAATGACTTGTCAATAGGAATTCTGCACCCGGATCGCATCAACCACAGTGCTGCCGAAAAAATATCCTAAGTAGTAGAGCGATCACGGGTTAAAGCCCCTTTGCCACAAGGCTAACCGTAGGATATTTTAGTGGTTTTCATCTCCATGTAACGCAAATGCAAGTTAGTCCAATCAAAAAAAGTCCTCTACGAAGACAAATCTCTCCCTATGCTTGACACAGGAGTTTTCTTGTCTTCTGGATTGGATTCAAAATTACAAGTCTGCGGAGTTGAACATTGATAGTCATAAACACAGAATTAGGTCGGCTGTTCCAACGCCGGTTATAAAACAAAATTGCTTATAGATTTTTAGGCTATAATGCTATTATTTAACAATGCTTATAAAATAAGCCCCACAGTTATTCTTACTTTATTTCGAACTTCACAAATGCTTCAAAAGCAAAAAGGTAAATAAGCGTAGTTCTTTATGCGGTTGATAGGCGCTAAATGAGCTTTAGGCTATATAAGATTCGGTAGTCAAGATAATGTTCCGGAATCCTGACCGGGTCAATTAAAAGGCCAGTTACTTAATAGATTTGGTGTCTTCTGACATGGGAATAATTTGGTCTTCCTTTCCGCTGCCCATTGATGGATAAATCCACTAAAAGTAAGTATGAGTTCTACTTTTTTGTACCCTGGCTCATTTCTAACAGTTCTACGCCACTATAAAAAATTTTGAGAATACATGTAAGAAAGTAAAGGTCTGGTTTATCATGTAGAAGATAAAATTTAATTGCTGATTTTTTTATTTTTTATTTACTTTTATTTTTTTTTAAATATGACTGGCAGTTAGGCATGGCAATTAACAAATAATCACAAATAATCATAATTGTCGCACTATTTTGAGAAAAAGATTATAATCCGCTTTATATTTTTATTTTTAGTAATTTTTCTTTTTTAATTTCCGTAGTCTATGCTAATAGCATGTTGACTTAAATAAAAATGCCTGTCTTAAGGAATTCTTTATGTAAAACTATTGACTGAATTGGAAGATGCAATATTTCTAATCGCTTTTTAAATGTTTTTGATAAAATGGCTGCTATAGAACGTTTTTTGCATGAAAAAATTTGCTTTTCCTGATAAAAATGCTACTTCGGTCGTTTAATAAAGGTTAGGATATTTAAATCAAACACAACTAAAAAAACATTTGGTTTTAAAAAGAAACATTAAAAGATGTCTTATTAAAAAAGCGAACTTCGAAAGTAACATAAAAACCTTGTTGCCGTACAATTAAAGGACTAATAATCTGTGTAAAATCAAACTTAATGTCACTTTATGCCTCACGTTGTCATCGACAAATTATTCATAACATACACACTAAGGTATGCCACTATAAGCTTTATTCTTTATGTTATTAATAGTTTGTCGATAAACAACTTCTTTTAAAAGAAAAAAAAATTCTAACCAGTTTTCCTACAAAAGTGGACAAATAAAAATCGAAACAAACGGGTATTCAATGCTAATGTAGAGATAAACAGATTTTATTCTAAAATAATAATAGCCAGCAGCAGTCTGTCCATTCAATTAATTATAAAGTTAACGGTAAGGAACATTTCATTAACTATACGGATTTAAAACCGTTGATAATTGGTATTGTTAAAAAACTATAAATGCAAAAATATACGTTTTAAGACCATTTACAACTAACATGGTTTCAAAAACGTAAAATGTGGCTTAGGTTATCTGGATGTGCCATCTGTCGTGAGAGTTGAAAATTTATTAATTTTAGGTCTAAATGACCTAAATATATAACGACCTAAAATTTAGCTAATGTATTATTTGGAGCGTTAATCCAAACACTTATATAGATGATTATAAAGAAAAGATCTTGGGAAATCACTTTTTGATAATAAAGTTGTAGTGAGTAGAAAACTTAAGTCATCTACTTATTGTGATGTATGACGCCTGAAAATATTATTTTATTGAGCTGAAACTCCAAAATATTAGTTTTATACCAATGTTATTAAAGTTTATTCAAACGGCTGTAGAAATTAAGTTTACGAACGTTTACGCTGAACACAATATTTAAGTATGGTATCTCGAGGTAGTGAAACACGCATTTTTTCCCAAAATAGCTTCTCTATCATATCTACATAGTGACAGTCATAAACGAATACTTTGTATTGTATATGTGACATAAAGTGTGATGAATCCCTAACTATTAAAACTTAGATTTAAGCCACAAACTGAAATTCTTCGTTATTTCAATATTGTCAATTTTTCCAAGATATCTCAATTATTGAAACAAATAGAAGCTATTGAGACCATCGTTTCATTCTGGTCACAAAACATAAACGCTTTAAAAGTACCATTTGACTATATGCAGCTGCACGCACTCATACCTTTTCATTGGCAGAAATTTATTAATGTGACTTGATTGTTGGAAGCAGAAATAAAAGGAATGAAAGCAAATTTTAAGATTTTGCTCTAAGATCTTAAAGGGAAAAGAAATTGCCTAAATATCTACATATAACTTAAGTTATGTAACCCACATAAAAGTTTTACATATACCAAAATATTGCTGGAATTATATATCTTTCTATTCAATCGTAAGCATATAAAAACCTTCAAAATGCCTTTAAACTTTGATATATGACTCGAGAAGAATAAAACCTTATAAAAACTGTTGGAATTATTTATATGAAATGTCTACTTTAATATATTCGAAAAATATACAAGGACAATCCATCCTTTCAAGAAAATGGAGAAAAGTGTTTATTTTTCATTTCTCGCACATACGAATCAACCAAAAAAAGGCGACAAAAAGTTGCTTGATACACCTTTAATGCATTAGGTTATGTATGATAGCTGTCTTTCCAAATTGGAAGCTATTTACGGAAAATCCCATAATCCTTACTCCCGCAAGCATGCCAAAACCGTTTTCTCCTAACTTTATATAAAATTCTAAGGTGTCATAGACAAAGGAAAATCCAATTCTTAAAGCAGAAATATTCTAAGAGAATCTTTTGTTACAGTCCAGCTGTACCCGTGAAACTAGAGATGTTTTACAATGACACCTTCTCTCATTACCATAGCAACAGAAGTGAATTCTGCCGCCAAAATCTGATAAACATCTTCCTTACGCCAACCTCCTTTTTGAAGTAGATTTTTACATTCCTCTCCAATATTCAGTAAAGTGGTTCTGCATATATTTAAAGCTTCCTGATATCGATTGTATCATGAGACCATAAAGGCGGCAAATATATATTTGACAATCAATCCCCACAACTTTTGCCTTGTTCATGGACCACTGAGAAAATGCTTCGATGGCAGGAAAATAATGCACAACGAGTGAAGGAGGTGAAAGACATATTTCAACTAGGTTTCGCTTTAAAAGAGACTTCATGATAAGGAAAAGAATATGCACCATTTTTTATTCATGTGACTGTGGTGTGTAGTTTTATATTTGGGTATAGTTGGTGGGAATTTTAAGTGAATAATTTCAATTTGATTTTTACAGTCCATAAATTTAAAAAATCTATTTTATCGACATTGTTGAAATTATTTTACATTAAATTTTATTTTTCTTTTAATCAAAAAATTCTTTTAATTAAGTGGAATTTAAAAATTTTTCAAAAAAGGCTCGTTCTTCACCAAGATGATTTATTTCTTTTTTACTATAATAATTCTTCGATTTCACGGTCTTTTTAACCGTGAATAATTTTAAGCACAAAATCTAATAAATACAATTCTTGTCACAAGTAAATAATCCTAACAATATTTGCTTTAGTTATTATTAAACTATAGATTAGTAATGACTAACAATTGAACTACATTACAACTGTGTTCAAAACTGTTTCAAAGACAAGTTACTACATTAGAAGGGTATTTTATAACTTTAGTAGAAAATATCCATTATTAATTAAGTCGAATTTGGTTTTTATTTTATAAGGTTACTCTGTCGCCTGATATCGATTGTTTAATAAGATCATAAAAGTGGGAAAATATATATTTGACAATCAATCCCCATAACTTTTTGCCTTGTTTATGAGCCACTGAGAAAATGCTTCGATGACAGGAAAATAATGCACAACTAGTGAAAGACATATTTCAACTTAGTTTCCTTTTTTTTTTCCTCATTTTTTTTTGAAAGAGACTTCATGATAAGGAAAGGAATATGCACAATTTCTTATCCACAAGAGTGTGGTGCGTATTTTTATATTTGGGCATAGTTGATGGAGATTTTAAGTGAATAATTACAATTTGCTTTTTACAGTTATGAAATTTATAAAATATATTTAACCAATTTTGGTAAAGTTATTTTGAATCAAATTTTATTTTTGCCTTAATCGAAAATTTCTATTTCAGGGAAATTTAAGACTTTTCTCAAAATTGCCCGTTTTGAGCCATAATAATTGTCCGTTTTCTTAAAAATTCGTAACGTAATATTTACACGGTCTTTTTGACCATGCATAATTTTAAACCCAAAAATACATAATAAATATAATTGTTGCCTTGAGTAAATAATCCTAACAATATTTAGTTATTATTAAAGTGTATATTAGTAATAACTAACTATTGAACTACATTTTAGTTGCTTACAAAACCATTTCAAAGACAAGTTTCCACATTAGATGTGTATGTTTGTAATTTAGTTTATATTTTATAAATTAGTTTTTATTTTATAAAATAGTTTGACAAATTGATCCTGAACATCAGTTAAAATGAGCAGCATTAATAGAATACCAGATAAACGTATTTCTACAACTTTCTATAGAAATAATAAAATCCCATGAGTAATTAAAATTTTTAATTAAAAAATAACTTAAATTTTGTTAAAACATTAGCTTTTCTTAAAATTTCAATGTACAAGAATTAATATAACTTTTATAAAGTGTGAAAGTTCATTTTTTAGCAAAATAAGTAATTAAATCAGCAAACATCCTAATTAGTGATGTGCTAATATTTAATTCACATTATTACACATTATATCTACAATAATACCAGAACTATGTTTCCACACTAGCTCCATCAAACTATTTGTTCACCTAAATTAAATATCAGGTAATTATCAAAAGGGAAATCAAAACGACTAATAAAATATGTTATGTAATAAATATTTATATGATACACAATTTATTTTCAATTAAAAAGTTCTACAACTATTTTTTTATTTGTTGCTGTTAAGTACAAAATTGGTTTATGTTAAGTACAAAACTACAAAAGAAAACTTAATAGTTTACTTAGCAATGTTTAAATGAAATATAAGTTTACCTTTGAAAGTTATTGATTCAGTAAAACTCAGCAGTCACGGTGAAACTTGAAAAAAAGTACGTCAAAGTGAGCTACTAAATTTAACTAAAAAAAAAACTTTTTGAATTTTTGTTACAAAAATACTATTTCTGCTCAAAAGAAACGAAGCAAAATGTTACATTTTAAAAGTAAATTACATAATTTTTTTATCAAAAATAATAGAAAAAAATTATCCTGTGGGATATTTACAAACTATTCCGGTTTCTCCGAAGGATTTCATATTTTATTTTGTGGCAAAATTTATAGAATAAATTTTTATTCTTCGCTATATAAATATGGCTTAAAATGATTTTGACTACCATTACATTAGAATAATTTTAACATACATATGATAGGATTGCTATCTTTTTGATAATGTTTTTAACTGTTGGCCGCATTTTTACGAAGCAATCTCAATTTCATTGCCTTTACCCTACTACTAGGAAAACACTTTTTTGAAAAGCATAAAATTTGTAATCCTCGAAATACAGTCTTTAATTTATAATAAAATAGTAATATATTTGAAAAGTAGTCTAGAAATGTGAGACATTTTATCCTAAGCAAAAATATTTTAAACTAGACAACATTTTAAACTTGAATAAACTGACTCGTAGAAAATGTCTCTTCCGTTAACACATTCACTTCCTTAAACTAATTCGGCCATCTTGATGGATCGAATGAGAATTCTTTTTTGGCCATCCCATTTACACCATTTTAAGCATTTTCGGATAGAATAGACCAAATACTACCGTTAATATAGATACCATTTAGACGCAACACATTTCTAACCTAAAATGTTACTTCTTCTAGAATAGCCCAAATACTACCATTACTAACCATTAATTATACCATTCAGATAGGAAACCATTTTAACTGAAAATGATTTAGTATATCGTAAATAATACTGAATCATTTTAGACACCGAAACATTTTAGATACCGAACATTTAGAGTTGTTTTTTAAGCAATCGACGAAAAAAATGTAAACTAGTTTATTAATTAAGTACAAAACCACGAAAGAATTCTTAGTTCATACAACAATGCTTATATGAAATATTAGTCGACCTTTAAAGATTATTGAAACAGTTAAACTAAAATAAAAAACGGTGCAAGCTACCGAATTTAGCTGAACTAAAAAGGAAAAAAAAAATTTAAACCTTTGTTACAAAAAAAATATTTATATTTTTAAAAGAAACAAAGTAAAAGGTTAGAATTGAAAAAAATGAATTTAAAACATTTGATAAGTCTAATAAGAGAAATTACCAAGCGGGAAATTTACAAATATTTTAAAATTGAACGATTTATTTAAACAATATTTATTTTCTTTCAAAATTCTCATCCAACTTATAAATTTAGTCTTTAATTTATTATAAAATGGAAATACATTTTAAAAGTAGTCCACAAAAATTTTTGAGACATTTTTTACTAAGCAGAAATATGCAGGCCAAACATTGGGAAAGTTTATGAGACAACATTTTAAATTGAATAAATTGACTCGGAGAAAATGTCTCTTCCGTCAACGCATTCACTTCTTTAAACTAATTCGGCCATCTTGATGGATCGAATGAGAGTTCTTTTTAGGCCCACCCACATACGCCATTCCAAGTTATTTTGGCTAGAATAGCCCAAAGTTTTATCATCGTTTCTCCATCGTTCTTTACCCGGCAGCGTTTTATGGATGCGGCTTTGCAGTGAAGGGAACGAGGGTTAGTTTAGATTGAAATGGTTTTTGATGCAGATTTCTGGGTATTGAGGAAATCGACTTAAAAATAAGAAAAGGAAATGTCCAAATGCATCATCTTAGGTCGGATGGTTTTACTTTAAAAGCAGAAGACACGACAGATTTATTTCTATCTCTTTCTCTTATAATCTCACTTCTTTTGGAATAAAAAGTTTGTTCTTAGATTTTGAAATATAATATTGATATGTAAGGATATCTGATATTTTTATTTACAGTTATATTCGTATTATTTTAAAAGGTTTTACGTTATAAATAGATTTTTCCAATAGAGATCAGTTGTTTTATCGGGATGTAAATTTTATTTAAAAAAAACAGAAATAGAGAAAAGTCTTTTTCAATTTAAAACATTAAATATATGCTATTGTTTTCTAAATATTTAAATATTTATGTCATTTCTGGCGAGAATTTATTTTGAATAATGTATTTTGGTTCCAGGAGCAATCTCTTTTTTATGAGTATAATTTCATGCAGAATAATCCCAAATTATTTAAAAAAAAGTTTCATTTTACAGGAAGAATTTCTAAAAAGCAACTCAAAATTTACTTGTTATTTTTCTTGAAATGAGAAATTATTTTTATTTCTTAAGAGCTTTATTAAAAATTTGATTGGAATTATATTGAAATGTTTACTAAATGTTTACTAAAAGTATACTAAAATGTTTGAAAAAGAATAAAAAATATGTTTCACTATTGTCTGTTTGTATTGAAACTGTCTTTAAGATCTTAACCAATAAATACTGTATACAAATTGTGGAAAATATATTTTAACAATAATGCACACCGCAAAAGATTTTGGTGTATAGTTCCGCCTTTTAGAGTAGACGCATTTTTTATATACTTTTTTCAATTATAGTTTTATTTATTTATTCATTTTTTACTTGTTTATTTACTGAAAACACATATTTTTTTTCACATTCGAATCAATTTATGGTTGTATTGTAAAAACATTTCGGCTAAAAAACATGCACACTTTTATTAATATATTCCCACTAGTTTTTACAATTTTGTATAATATTTTGTCAATTTCATTAATTTTTTTGCACAGTAATTACAGTTCTGTACTTAAAAATGGATATAGTTTACCTTTAAAACCAAAAATAGTGACCAATGTACTCATCAAGGCAGTATACTGCATTGATTATAAATACCCATCAATGATTAGTTGTTTTCAACAAATTTATAATAAAAGGGAGGAAAGCTTTTAAAATATTTGCTAGCTTTTCAGTTTTTTCATTGTTTGTACTTTTCTTTTGTCTCCCATTTCCATGTATTATTTATAAGAATGCCACAAAACTTCGATTATTGAAAGAAAAAATATTCTTTAAAAGATGATACTGAACGATTTATTGTTTCTATTAAAAATTTAGTTACCTCATAGTTACTCAAATTTAGAAATTTAGTATCTATGTTCAATTAAATTAGAAAATTAACTGATTAAAGTGTTACAACATTAGTTTCTTGTGCGGTATGGTACATTTAACAATATCCACCAACTTTAAATTAGTTACAAATATGAAAGTTTGCTGAGTGTCTAAAAACAAAAGGACAGTAGGAGAGTAATGAAGCAAACTTATATGCAATAAGAAATAAAGTCGTTTAACAAGTTGGAGAGAAGAAAAAAACAAGCTTAATCATGAAAATTAAAGAAAGAGGGGGTAGGAGGAGTATTAAGGCGCAAACAGTGGAAAATATTTCTAAAAAATAGGAATGAATAGAATACTAGATAGATAATTAACTAGATAAATAAAAGTTTTCAAAATATGGAATGATTCCCCGAATTCAAAGTCGGTAAATGAAAAGCAGTGTAAAATGATTTTAATAAAGAAACCTTTAACCTATGATTAGAATTCCAACAACGAAGAGCTATGGAAGATCGTTTAACATCCTGATCTTTCATGTTCAACTTGAAATTTAAGGCTACGTTCAGTTTCTGAAATATACGCAAAGCTACAGCGACAAGAAATTTGATAAATATCACACTGATATAAAATTTGCTAAAAAACTTATAAATGAAAATTTTAGCTATTATTATTTAAAGTTTTGCTTTATTGATATAAAGTACAAAGTATAACCTGTACTTATTTGGTTTCGTACTTACATTTAATTATTAAGTTTTAAAATTATATCTTCGATACTTTAGTTTATATTTAAGGATTTTAATAACAGTAGGGAAGTAATTATTTTTATTACTAGGATAAGTTTTGAAAACAATTCAGGTTTAGGCATACTTATAATTCGAAAATATATATTTCAATTTATAGAAATTATTTATAAATCATTACGCAATATATAGTTACCAACCTAAACATATAATAGAAAATATTTCTTCGAGACATTAATCTTTTTAAGTCTTAGTAAGAAACGGAATTCTAAGTCCAAAAACAGGAATCATGCGTCGACAATCAGAGCAGTATGGTATTGATGTGAGAGGGAAATAGCCTTCTGGATTTTTCTTGCCGCTGTTTCGTGTTTCTTTTCCGAAAAGTATTTTCAAGGAAATCAAAATTCGATAACTTTCAGCTCTCGCCATCAAAAAGAACACAGTTTTTTTGTTACCCTAGCAGTATAGGAAAAGTCCATAACGTGCAACTCAGATTTATAGAATTTCGATTGAGTTATGAAGGTGAAAGGAAATGAAAATTACCTAGAATCACCTGGATTTCCTATAGAAATCTAATAGAATGATTTTAAATGAACGCTTAGATGAGTATTGAAAAATATAGAGAACATTATTTACCGACTAATATTTTTTAAAAAACGAAACAAAACATGGAATATGTAATATCTGTCAGAAAAATTAAACAAACAACGTGTTTTGCTTTAAAACTTGTTATCTCTGAAGCTCTTCTCTGAATCCATGACATGAGTATTTTAAATGCAAATTGGAATCTTAGAATTTTCAAAAATAATAAAAAGGTTGAAATTGTGTTCATACTCTAACCTTTGACTAACCTCTACACCATTCTACGAATTATTAAGAATATATTTGCAAGAAAAATGTGCTTTACGTGTTTTTTGAGAGAGAGAGAAAATGCAGCTCAATCAAAAATAAATTATTGGTATTGTTTTATTTTACCAAATATGCTGTTTTAGAGGTTTTTACCTGGCTTGAGACTTCTGCT
Organism: Parasteatoda tepidariorum; assembly: GCF_043381705.1. Lineage (NCBI taxonomy): Eukaryota > Metazoa > Arthropoda > Arachnida > Araneae > Theridiidae > Parasteatoda > Parasteatoda tepidariorum. The sequence continues at coordinate 61,386,017 of NC_092214.1, forward strand.
AAAACATTGGGCTTAACTATTAATCAGGATAAGACCAAATTAATGGCAATCAGTAATCGAAATTTTAAGGTTTTACCTCTCGTGACTAATGATTATACATTTGAAGGTGCTAGTCAGTTCAAATAACGATGAATAATTGTTACAGTTAATAATGATATCAAAATAGAAATTAACAGCAAGATAACGATGGCTAATAGATGTTTTTTTTATTGAGAAACCAATTGAAATCAAAGCTAAAATTAATTTATATAATACTCTAACTAAACCTGCATTATTTTATGGCAGCGAATGCTGACTTTTAAATAAAACTGAAGTAAATAAACGTCTAATATTTGAAAGAAAAGCAGCTCCATCTTTGGAGCTGTTAAAGAAAACAGTGTTTGGTGGATTCACTACAATTATGAATTATACGGAAAATTTAAGCAACCAAACATAATTTCAGCTATTAAATCCTATAGTAGGAGATAGCTGGGTCACATCTGGCTGGGTCACTGGCATGATGGTGACCCAGTTAAGAAGGTGACTTTTGGAAAGTGTACAGGCAAGCGAAAAAAGAGACGACCAAACACCAGATGGTTTGATTCTGTGGAAAAAAGATCTTTAAGCCATGGTAAATAAAGAAACCTAGTGTCGTATCGAACCAAATGGAGAAGACTAGTTGGGAGGGTTCTGACCTGTACTAGGCTGTCATGCTGACGGAAGAAAACTATTTCATTTTTCTGAAAATTTTTTAAAAAAAAGCATGCTTGTGTTGTCAAAGTAAACATTTCCTAATTATAAGAATTTCCTAATCAACAAATCGTAAGCAATTGATATAATCATATAATAATTATGGTTTCAGAATTGCAATTTATATGGACGCAATCGATGGTAGTAGTACCTTATTTACGACGTACTAGAGCTGCACAACGGGTTATTAGCAACGGGTAAGGAAACATACCTGAGGATGCACCAAAGACATGCTATCACAATTTTGATCCTCTTCAGAGAGTATGACCCCCTCCCCCTTGGTAGCTCGATGGCCTGTTCGCGAATTCGAGCACTTAAAGGTAGAACAGTTTAACAATAACCAAAAAAGCTCATCCTTAGACCCGTCGCAGACTAATCAAACTAATCACCCACCCGCTCACTGTTTACAACCAGTGAAGCTAAAAATTTGGTGATCCACTAGGAACCATGCTTTATCTGCCACTGCGAGAGCACAATAGATGGTAGGGCAATAGATGAAGTCAGATTCAAAACTTTTTTTTAAAAATAAAAATGATAATTTCACATTATTCTTATTAATTTGACTGATGGCTGTATGGATTAATGGATTTGATCATATGAGATTTACGACTTATATCATATTAGTTTAATCAATTTGTAGTGTTAGAAATGTCACCTAGTTATTATCTACGATTATTCCATTACTCCAGAACTCCGCATTTAATTCTATTAATTTCTTAAATGATATTACTATGAATTTAACTTTAAAAGTTGCTTAAGAAGAGAAAGTTTTCTTTTAAAGAAATTCTTTACTAAATAAATTATTAATTTAATTTATTTTTCAACTTGATATTGCTAAGAAACTACATAGTAAAATATTTTAACTTGAATTCATACTGCCTAAAAGTTCATTCTAAAAACAAAATTTAGAAATAAATTGGACTGAATAATCAGCGCGATCCAATAATTTCACCATAATTAACCGATCAAAATTTATTATTAAATTTCTTAATTAATAGTTTTTAAGAGCTGGGCGGTAAGGTCAAACGGATGAATAAAATTTTAAACTTAATATTTTTAAGCAAACAAGGTATCACATTTTCAAGGTGAAAAAATGAAGATTTAAAAATAACGACTTAACTTAATACTATCAGTTTTCAATAAGTAATAGGCTTTTAAATGAGGGGCTGCATAATTTGAAATTTTTATTCTGTGTTCCTTGAATAATTCATTTTAGAACGAATAAAATATAGTCAGATTAGTTTAAGAAACTCATTTCTTTCTGAAAGTAAGTTAAATTCTGCTTTTCAAATACAACCGATATGAGTAATGTAAAAAATTCTGTCTCAAATCACGGTATTAAGTACAGGCAGTTTGGGTGCATCATCCGCAAAATCCTATTTAACTTAAAATGCATTTTTACCATAAATATTATACCGTAATTTTTACAGTAATATTTATTTAATTCTAGTGATCAAGTGACTCAACCGAAATTTCTGTAAAAATTACCGTTATAATAAGAATGGTTCCGGTAAAAATAGGATAACAGGAAAAAGTACCGGTACCCTGACTTTTTACCGCAAGTACAGTGTAGAGAGACCAGTTTGCACAACATCTGATGAAATTCTGTTTATTTAAATCCGAAGTCCACAATTTCAGATGGACAATTTCTTAAAAAATTCCTAATAATGATAATTATTTTGAATATTTAGTGAGACTTAGTAATTGCCAAATACAAAAACAAAGCTTATACAAGTAGATTTCCATTTATAATATTTATTTCTTGTTTTTATGGCAACCGAATAGGTATTATGGTAGCAGAATAGATTTTTATGGTAACCGAATTTCTATGGTATCCAATTTTACAAGCAACTTTATACTATTTAAAGCTATGTATGTAAATCAATAATATAAAATTACCCATCGAATTCTAAAAATATATCCGTTATCAATTGGACATTGATAACAAGTGTCACTTACAGTGTAGTTTTAATAAGCATTGTAACATTTAAATTTAATCAATGAACAAACAAATTGCTCTAAATAACAACACAAAGCAATTAAATATAGTTTTCATGCCTTTAAGTAATGCAAAAATTTTCAAATAATTTTTTTGTGAAATCTTTTAATTTAAAACAGAATCAGTATGGTGCATGTTCACAAGAAAATATGAATGATAATTCTGAAATTACCAAAGTGATATTAAAAAGATACCTGGAATTAATTCAAATGGATATGATGTTACAATATAATAATAAAACTCCTCTGAATGCTAAAAAAGAATTATTTCTATCTCAAAAAATATTAGTTGAAAAATTGTCGTCTGTTATATAATCTAGTTGAATTTAAAGAATAAAATCTATTCGGATTATGAATTTTACTAATTTGCTTTCATTTTTCACTTTAAAAAAAGATTCGGGATTAAGAAAAAACATTTATTTAAAGATTTACTAAATATTTTAATTTTAGATTAAAAGACTTTAAAAAACATAAAAGAAAATAAATTAACCGTAAAATTTATTTCTAAATATCGTTTGCTTAAGATGTTTTTAATTATCGTTTTCCAATTAATTATAAAATGTTGTTAGTAAATTAGTTTCTCAAAATTCTTTAGAGTATAGCAGAATTTTCTTTTTCACTTAAATGTTTTACAGTTTATCTTCATCTCCATTCATATTCACAGCTGCAAACAAATTTATAACATTACTACAACTAGCGAATGATTTATTCATTGTAGTTCAAAGTATTTATTGCTATAGCTAAAATTACACAATATAATGTAAGGCATAAAATTAGATATTTTCTGAAATTAAAAAAAATAAGCTCTGCAAAATATAATAACGTGTTATTTCCTAGCTTTATCGTAATTACTTTATTTTAAAGTAAAAGTATATTTGTCATGAGAATTGCGAGGGATTAATAGTGCTTACGTTTTATAGAATTAACAGTAACATCATATACATTAAGTAAAACAAAACGGGAAAAATCTTATTTTTATCTTCAGTCTTAAGCCAGCGTCAACTTTATGCAAATCTAAATTTTCCACTTTTAATCAATTTCAAATTTGATTCCGACTGTTCATCTTTAGTTTGAAAAGAACTTATATAAACCTTAGTTTCGAAGCTATTCATATTAAATAGATTAAATATTTTCAGCATGATGTCAACACTAGATATATAGTTCAGACAAGCAAATTACAAATTTTTAAAATCATTTCGTAAAAAGCGCTATCACACTTATTTCATAATTTTTCACATTGTATTTTGAAGCATTCTCAAGAATTCTTTTAAAAATCAGTTGGGTTAAAATAATAATTGGTGATGATGATTGACGGCTATTTTTGCTGTTGTTGTTCATTTACGTCGCACTAGAGCTGCACAATGGGCTATTGACGACGGTCTGGGAAACATCCCTGAGGATGATCCGAAGACATTCCATCACAATTTTGATCCTCTGCGGAGGGGATGGCTCCCCCGCTTCGGTAGTCCGACGACTTGCGCGAAAGGTTATTTTTGGAGCTATTTGCTGCAATACGAGCAGTTGGCCGAGTGGTCAGCATGCTTGTCTGTGAAGCCAGTGGCTGGGGGTTCGAATCCCGCTCAGGGAAGGGATGTTTCCCTCTCTGTGTGTTGTTCTCTGTTGTGTGCTGTGTGAATGTGACTCACCCTATGAACGGGTATCTGTGGCAGTGTGGCGTGGGTAATGTTGTTCACCTCCATGATTAAGGTACATTGGGGATCCTCCCTGGTGGTATCTCCCGCCAAACGCTGTGCAAAGCGTGGAGAAAGCGGGTTCGAATCCCGCCGTAACCCTGAATGTATTTTTGTGATGTCTTTCTCTGAATTGTTCTCGTCCCGCAGTGGACTGATCATTAAGACACGGTTCCCATCAGATCACCGAAGTCAAGCATCACTGGTTACGGTCAGTGTGCGGGTGGGTGACCACTTGGATCAGTCTGCGTAGGGGCCGAGGGTGCGCGGTATTGGTCCTCGTTGAACTGTTCTACCGTAAAGTGCTCGACTTCGCGTGCAGGTCGTCGGGCTACCGAATCGGGGGTTCCATCCTCTCTGCAGAGGATCAAAATTGTGATGGCATGTCTTCGGATCATCTTCAGGGATGTTTCCCAGACCGTCGACAATAGCCCATTGTGCAGCTCTAGTACGACGTAAATGAACTACAACAACTACAACAACAACTGAATTGTTCTCTCTGTCCTTCTACTTGACAAAGGTTTATAAGCCTAAATTTAGCACACAAGCCTGCAAATGTATAGGTTTATTGAAATTACATACATTTGCTGACTTGTGTGCTCAATATAGGCTTATAAGTCATTGTCAAGTAGAAAATACAGATAGAACAATTCAGAGAAAGACATCACAAAGAATACATCCAGGGTTAATGCGGGATTCGAACCCGCTACCTCCACGCTTAACAGAGCGTTTGGACCGACGATACCGCTCGGCCAGGGAGGCCCCGCAAATGTATAATTTCAATAAAGCAATAAAGCAATAATAATGCTGCAATACGCTTATAGCTCGCTTGTAAACTACATTAGGATGATGGAATGAGTAGATGGGTTTTGCAATAATGATAGAATTATATTGGAGCTGGTACGAGCTCCATACTATATGGTTACAGTAATTTTAATAGTTTGATTATTTTGATGCCTACCACTTTGCTATATCAAATGCTTTGTTGTTGTAGTTGCTGTAGTAGTTCATTCACGTCTTGCGCGCTGTAGTAGTTGATTACGTAGAGCTGCATACTGGTCTATTGAGGACGGTCAGGGAAACATCCCTGAGGATGATCGGAAGACATGCCATCACAATTTCAATCCTCTGCAGAGGAGATGGCATCCACACTTCGGTAGCCAGACGACCTGCACACGAAGTCAAGCACTTTGCGGTATAACATTTTAACGAGGACCAATACCGCACACCCTTGAACCCTTCGTAGACTGATATAAGTGGTCACCCACTCGCACACTGACTGCAGTCAGTTATGCTTGACTGCGGTGATCTGCTGGGAACCGTGTCTTAACGATCAGTCCACTGCAGGATACCAAATGCTTTGTAGCGGGGAAATAGGGGGTTGGAATCATATGTGACGATGGTTTTATCTTTCTGCTGAACCTTTAGAAATTGTTCTATTTTTTCCTTAATTTAACAAGGTTTTATAAACTATTTTTTATATTGAGCTCTCAACCACGCATATACTGTATGTCTAACGAAACGTAAGAAATTACTACTTATTTTATTAATTACCACACCTATATATAAAGATTTGTGTTCGCATAGCAAATTATGGCTTGTAAACCCATGTCAAGTTGAAAAACAGATAGCAGAAGTTAGAGCAAGACAAATATATAGTTAAAGTTAGGACGGGATTCGAGTATGTTGCTTCCAACGCGTTTGGTGGAAAGGCTAGACCACTCTATCAGTGAGGCCCTAACATATTTTGACATTCATTTGAATACCAATTTTTACTTAATGTTCACACAAAACATTCACTATAAGTTGTGTCGGAATTTTCGTGAAAGCCGCATTTTCGTATCCAAAAATCTCTATTGCTTGCACCCAAGTGTTTAAATAAAATCGATCAAACTTGATAGCAGTAGTCTTCACTAACTACGGGTCGTCAGAGTATTAAGATGCCGGATTACGCCAGATTATGATACTTGCAATCATTGACGAGCTTGAATACTACTGCTTGGCTGAAATAATTAAGTTAATAGATCTAACAATGTAACTAGATAGCACATTAGTACAGCTCTAATGCAAGGCTATCAATCAAACGTAACTAAATCTGTGATAGAAAAGATCTATAAAACCATACATACTTTTTGGCCTTGTGTAACTGATACAAACACCATTTAGACTTCTCCCACTTATGTTTGCTATGAAGTTCGAATCCCGTGCTCAATACTGCATGTTTGATAGGACTATACTTAAACTTTTTGTGTTTTAATGGTTTAAAATCCTGTGAATGTCCCCGGCATGTTTGAAAGCCAAAAAAGTCGGGGTCTTACAAGCTGAGTGGAATTACCCGCCAAACGCTATGTCGCGTGGAGATAGTAGGTTGGAATCTCGCCGTTTCATGCTGTCTTTCTCTGAATTGTACTACCCATATTTGTACTTGACAAAGTCTTATATACCATACTTAAATAATTGTGCACACAAGCCTGCATAAGTGTGTAATAATATGTGTGCCAAAAAGTCCTCTCACATTTGGTTGATTGGAGAGTGTGATGTGAAGGTCGAGTGATTACTATCAGCATCTCAATTGCGGTTGTGCATACTTTATTGTTTTATTGGTACAACATACATTTGCTGGTTTGTGTGCTCAACTAAGACTTATAACCTTTGTCAAGTTGAAGGACAGATAGCACAACACAGAAAAAAACATCACGAAGTATACATCCTGGGTTACGGTAGGATTCGAACCAGCCACCTCCACGCTTAACAGGGCATTTTCGGGCGACACCGCTCGGCCAGGGAGGCCCCGAGGTTGTGTAGTTTGGGCATACTGAATTAGATGATTACTGATGATGAAAAAATGGAAATTTGATAATTCACGGAAGATGTTAAAGTCACGCCTTGTCGTGTGATTCCCCTGTGATTTGTGATTATGTTAAGTGACTTGATTAAATCTCTTAACTGTTTTAATAAAAATATAAAATAACCAAGTTGGATGAAAATAACGAAGATGAAATGGGCAAAACTAAAATTAACCTACAGATTTTTACTTGCGTTTTAATTTAAAACAACAGCTTTAAAAGTTGATTTTTTTATCTTCTTCTTTCTTCTTTCAAATCCCCATTTCTAGCCTAGCTAGACAAGGTCCATGAGATTGTTCACCTTCAAAAAGTCGAAAACAAGTAAGGGTCTTTCAATTAGGTCTTGTTTTAAAAGACCGAGGCAGTCCAGTAGATGTTCAGGGGATGCCTGGGCCGAAGAGCACTTGGTAGAGAGGGCAAAGCACTTTTCTCCTCCAGAGTACCTCAGTGATTTCAGGTGTCCACAGCGGAGACATGAGTTTCTTTTTTCTTTTTTTTATTTGATTTTTTTATTCTTTTGTATAACATCATATTTATAGATGAATGGTAATTTTTGAATTCTTGAGTTAAATAAATTTTATATAGTTACAAATGATTAAAGAAAATATTAGTGCATGGAATGAGGTGATGGATCATAATCAATGTTTATTATTTTTAATAATCGGATTAATCAGAAGAAGTGAGAGCCATAGCCCTGTTTACCCTAAACTTATGTACTTTTAAAGTCAAACGCGATTGCCAGGTATACCTTTACACAATATAACCTAAACTGATGTTTTCTTAAAAACTAAGTGCTACTTCCCGGTGCATATTTGCCATTAATGTTTTTTTAAGATTAAGTGCCACTGGCCGTTATACATTTGCCCGGAAAATCCAACACTGGTGTTTGTTTTTTAAGGTTAAGTGTCTCAAAAGAAAAAAAATTAAAAATATGATGAAGCAAAAAGCTATCAGAAAGTATTCACTCAAGAAATGAACAACTCATGCAAACTACGGGCGGATACATGTAAATAAACAACTAATATTGTCCAGCTGCTTGCACGAAAAATTGCCATTACGCTTGCGTATTGGAAATCTCTATCCAAATTAGCGGAAAATTATTACATTGACCATTGATAAATTTTAACCGACTTACTTGGTTATTATTAATAATGACCAAGTGTATTAATACTAATTAATTAATTACATTGATCGTAACATCCATATATTATTTCAACTTTACACTGAAACAGTTAAATGATTTGATCACTCACTCTACTTAGAGAAATCCCCCAAGAGTTGTTATTTTAACATCTTCTATGAATTGATCATCTACCTTAGAGATTTAATCAAATTTCCATTTTCACCATTTGTCTGCAGTATATTCAAGACGCATCGATTGTTGTACGGAATGTCTATATTTAAATTTAGCACTTTAGAACAGTTTATTTCAAACTTCATGCAGATGAACTCCATGAAAATTGAATAGTGCCACAATTAAATGCTAGAAATTTCTTCCAGAAAAAAAAACAGCACTGAAAGGCACATTTTCTGACAGTTTTGTCTACCAGATCCCCAGACTTGAATTGTTGCGGCTTTTAGCTGTAGGAATATACCTCCTAGACTTTAGTTTACTATGATTTCTTCACATCTGCGTCCAGATTTAAAGACTTTTTTGTCTTTAAGTCTGGAAAGACTTTTTTGTCCTTTGCAGGTTAAAAACGAGTACTCGGATTAAAAGTTGATTTCATGGTCCAGATGTTAGAGGACAATTGTGGACATCATATTGAGCATGTTAATTTAAACAGGAGAGCGCTTAAATTTTGTAGATTTTGTCATGTTTTGTCTACCATGACATGATAGCTATCTAATTGCATTTTTGTAGCTGAATGTAATTTTGTTAGCCAAAGTTCCTACTACTTCATTATGTTTTAAAGAAATTTTGATGCAGTTCTGGAGAGAATATTTTGATTGAGGCATCAACTTCAATGATAGGATCCCTGTACTTAACTTGCAGTAGTGGGGTTGAACCTACGAAACCCACAATCCTCTCATTCTCCACTGTTTGAGTCAGTAAAAAAAAACTTATGTTTCTTAATCTCAACAAATCGTAACAATTAATCATGCACATTTGCCCTGTATGCCCTACATTGATGTTTTTTTTAAGGTTAAGTGCCACTGGCCGTTATACATTTGGCCGGAAAATTCAACACTGACGAGTGCCTTTTAAAGTTAACTGACTTAAAAGAAATTAAGAAATATGAATAGTTATGCACATAAATGCCAGCTGTTTTTAGTTTCAAATAAAGATGCATATTTTTAAAAATCATCACAAACTACATTCAACATGTTATAAGTTTATTATAGTGATATCTATACACTGTTGAGGAAATATTTAAATAGTTATCACATACTAGTGGGAAAAACATTGTTACGAGATCTTAAAAGACCAATACAAACAAAAAAATTCAGAAATACAGTTTTAACTTTAAAATCATGTATTTTTGTTGAATTTCTTTTGCTTCATTTACTAAGCTCAGTTGCAGACGTATACCATAAGATTATATCATCACTTAGAATGGTACAATGACATAATGAATAAATGTTACAAACACAAATTCAGCATATATTCAGATTTTGTTTTAAAATACGCATACGCATGAAGATTTTACACATTTATTTTTATTATTTCGATAACGGAATAATAGTGGTACTCTACTTGAACGAAATTGCATAAGGAGTGTCACATAAAATTATTAAACTAAATTGGTATTATATTAACTCGAAATTTCAGATGACACACTCTGCATAAAGAATTTAAAAAAATGGAGTAGTATTTAATTTGGTTATATACATTAAATGCAGCATTGAATTTTAATAAAATATCTTTAAAGTACATAGTTAAGAGCTTGTTTTATCTCAGAAATCCATAGCTAAGAAGTTAATTTACTTCAGGAATGCTTAGCTGAGAACTTATTGTAGTTCTGAAATGCACAGCTGAGAAGTAAGAACAGAAATTAAAAGGCAATTTTGTTTTTAATATCATTTATAAATTATTGCTTTAATAAAATTTAATATTTATTGCTCAAACAATGCGAAATTTCTCTACAATTATCCCATTTAGAGTTAATTTTACAGGCGCATCAGCTCGATTTACATTCTTCTTCTTTAACAGATCATAAAATATACGTATTTCCGTAAACTGAATTGTAGTAAAATTGTACAAGTTCAACTGTTACTATCTTGCCCTTCGCATCAAGATATAGTTTAACTGCATTAAAAATGTTGGAATAAAATTACTATAAATTTACCATACATGATGTATTTTTAAGAACAAGAATAAAAAATTTAAAAGAAGGCTTTCATACTTGATCTAAATTTCCCTGGTTGGAGAATAATTATAGAAGAACTGTATTAGCTACTGCCTGAATTTTTATCAATTGCATTGTACTTTAAAATATTGATTTTGTATTTTTCGACACTCAACTTTCTCTTTCAATCAAAGAAAGTAGTTAGAATTGATAACTGCATGGTAAATTTGCCGCAGCTCAATAACTTTTTCTAGCCTATAAACCAGTATCGAGCAATCAATTTAACCAACATTTAAACCATTACCGCCCAATCGATTATCTCAGTATTTAAACTGTAGCAATTTGAGCATACTGCATTGTCTTTTCATAGAAACTGCAGTCTTTTTTTATAATGCATAGTATCTTAGTCTCTTTTATAATGCATAGTCTCTATATAGAAATGCATAGTCTTTTTTACAATGCATAGTCTTTTTACAGACATTTTCATAGAAAATCACTTATTTAATTAAATTTCAGTGTTCTTATAATAGAGCATAATTATTATATTTAAGATTTAAAAAGTCTGTTGCTTAAATGATCACTTTTAATCTCACAATTTCTAACCCATAAATTTCAATTCATGTAACAATCAAGATATTATTTCATGAAAAACCTGTAGTTTAATGATGTTATTTGAAAAAAGCCTCTTTGATGACTTAAAAATAACAAAATTCAAGATAGTTTTTAATCCTAATTGTTCCGATAAGGAATAAATGAAATGGAAAAAGAAATGCATGAATTTATTCTTTTATAATTTAGTAATAGTTTTCTTTATTCATAAATCTACTAATTAAGTAATATCAGTTATAAAAAGCAAATCTTTTTGAATGTATTTTTAATTTACTTTGATCTCTGAGAAAAAAAAATTTGAAGGGATTATTTCATGCTTTATTAAAGTATTTGATATTAACTCATTATTTTTTTAAAATCTTACAATGCATCTGAAAAAGGTGTTGAAAGATAATTAATTAAATATTAAGTCTGTGAAATTCATGTATAACTAAATTCATTAAAGTATAATATGCATATTAAGTGTAATTAAAATTTTAAAAACTGATATAAAAATTTACGGTAAACCATAAATGGTAAACTCTTTTTTTAAAATATCTTTTTCCATTATAATTTCACCAAATAGTTTAATTATTTTAACTTTTTTCTTACTTAGAAGGAAAAGTCAAATATATATGTTTTGCTGTGAAATGAATAAATAATGGATATTTTAAAATATTTTCTTTTTCCATTGACTATTTTTAATTACTTTTCTGAATTAACCAGCGAAAGAAACGCGAAAAAATATATTTATTGAACTTCTTCGATAATTAATATATTTCTGCGTCGTCCATACTGTAAGAAATTCAGAATCAAATTACGGTATAAAGTACCGGCACTTTGGGTGGATCATCCGTAAAATCGATTTTACCGTAAATTATTATACCGTAATTTTTACTGTAATGTTTAACTGGATTGATTTAAGGATTTTACGGTAATTATTACTGTAAAAATTACTGCATCTCAAATTTTTGTTCCGTAACATGTTCCGGTAAAAGTGGATTTTATGGTACAAGTAATACGCACGAGTGCCAGTACTTTTTACCGCAATTTGATTCGGAATTTTTTGCTGACTTTTTTTCCTTGCTTTTTTGAAGTACTTATCGGCGAGAAGGACTATGTGTTTGTGACTGCTTTTTTGAGTTAAAAATTAGTATTTTTGTCATATTTTTGACACATTTGTTGACTTCGAAATTTGTATTTTTTCTTCGTTTAAATTATAAAATAATTATTTTAGAGTCTTTGTGGTTCTTTTTTAATCTTACCTTGAAACTGATTGACAAATTTGCACCTTACAATATTGTTATTCCTTTATCCACTCACTTTATCTATGACTAAAAAAATGTAATAAAAATTTTGCGTTAAAAAAATTTATAAATTGATGTAAATTGATATTTACATGAGAAGAAGAAATATTAAAACTTAACGAATCTTTTTTTGAGATCGTTAAGTGCAAAATAGGAAGGAAACCAACCAAAAACACTTTTTGTGTGGAATGACGTTAAAAATAAGGCTCTAAAGAATTGATGAACGTTTTTAATTACCATCCGACAAATAAACTGCTTATTTAATGATACTGATCCCATATTTTCTGCGTTTGACCTCGATTAGGGTATTTTGAAAACGCTTGGATTTTTTTTCTCTTTAATATTTATTTACAATACTTACTGTTCACGCATTTACTATAAGTCCGATGATTAAAAAAACTCTGTTCTCTAAACGAGAAAAAATTTTACATTTTAAGTTTTACTTGTAGTTTACTAAAATTAATGAAAATAGTTAAATATAACATTCCCATCCGACAAATAAACTGCTTATTTAATGATACTGATTCCATATTTTCTGCGTTTGACCTCGATTAGGGTATTTTGAAAACGCTTGGATTTTTTTTCGCTTTAATATTTATTTACAATACTTACTGTTCACACATTTACTATAAGTCCGATGATTAAAAAAACTCTGTTTTCTAAACGAGAAAAATTTTGCATTTTAAGTTTTACTTGTAGTTTATTAAAATTAATAAAAATAGTTAAATAATAACTTATAACTCACGGTAATTTTTCTGTTTAGCCAAGACATTACTTTAATTGATGTTCAAATTTCTAACATCAAATAAAAATATATTGTTTACTCTTTTTTATTGAAGTAATAAGCAAAGTACCATACTAATTTCTAATAGATAAAAGAAATCAGTCTAAAATCCAAAAATTGTATCCCATTAAATTTTTTTTTCGGTAAGACGATAATTAATAACTATTTTAAAAGGTTTTAACACAAAAATCTTGCAGTGATTAGTCAAATGCAGTGTATCTACATAAAATATTTATATTTCATTCCATTCTAGTCTACTAAATGAATATGTTGCATTGTATAGTAGAAAAAACACCATTTAATATGATTCAACTGAAGCTCGATCTTCCATAGACGGTTTCCACTGTCATTATCCAAAGTGCTCACACATACAGGAAGACGATTTCTGGTATACAACAAGAAAATATGTGCATGAATTGTGTCTTTATAGTGCACTAATAATTTGAAAATGGAATGAAGCAGTCGAATAACATAAAATTTAAATATCATACATAATAAAACAGTTTTGTATAGAAAAAAAAGCAAAACAACAACATATATAAAGTTGACGAATATTCATACTAAAGTTAATTTCACTACAATTTTTACAAATAGTAATTTCACCGATACATTTTCTTTGTGCTGATACACAGTATAGCCATTAATCACTTAAATATTTAAGGTTTGAGTAATGCGAAAAAGAAAAGTTATAAGGAAACGAAATCCTTACTTTTTCTGTTCAATAAATGTTTGAAGTACTTATGTAGACAATGTTGGATACCTTCGCTAGGACTAGTGGTATCTTTGGTAAACAAAAATCAACTTACTATTTATTTGTTTAACATGTTTCACAATCTAGATTATGCTTCAAGTTGAGAAACAGTTAATCTTTCTTTTACTAGAACCCATTTTACTGCCAGGTTTACAATAAAACTCAACCTTAGGTGGTGGAAATCTTTTCAACATTTTAATGCATTTTTGAGAAAATACATTGATCTAAATATTCATCACTTAAACTTTCTGTTTTTTCATTTACTTAAAGAAAAATATAATCACTATGTGACACTTTGTCACATCACAATAAAAGTTATCTTCAGTCTTTTTCTAAGTGAAGTGAACATTAACCATGACTAGATTAATTGCAGTTTCCCGTGATCACTTGACAACGAAGAGTGATAGGTTGTTACACATAATATGATACTTTAAAGTGTAGATGTTAAGCTTTAGAAGCAGTTTGATAAATCGCCAGCATAACCACTGAAAATTATTTAACTTTGATGCTTTCTATAATATACAAACTGAAATTTTTGTACCAATGTACCAAATATTTTAAAAACTGAGAAAAATATAGCTGAAGTAGTATGGCACAGAGAGCTACTAGCTACTGCCCTTAGAGTTCGTCTTGAACAATTGTTTTCCTCATTGAACTTTTAATTGATTCTTTGAACTATAGATATATTCTCGGAACTATAGATTTCCTTCTAAACGTGACTTGAACTCACGATTCCTGGACTGGAATACACAGAGATAGATGTCCGGAGCTATAGATTTCCTCCCAAACATGACTTGAACTTGCGATTCCTGGACTGTAGTACAGTAATAACCATCATTCTATTAAAATATTTTTCTCAATTATGAACGTGGGTAGTTCCAAATATGTTGTTCATGCTTGATGCTTAGTAACTCGTAATTTATGTATTAAAACAATCTCTTGATTCGACATCTGTGATTTAAAGCAAGCTCGAACGTCGATAGTTCAAAATCCTTTAGAGATACATGGCTAAAAATGTTCAAAAGTTTATAGTTAAAGATCCATGATTCAAAATGAGTTCGAAAGTTAGAATGCTATTTGTGGTTCAAGACGAGCAGATGTTAGTAGTTTGTAACTATGAGTGAGATACAACTGCAGACCTAAGACTGTATGTAATTAAATAATTTTTAAATTCAAACTGGTATAAACGGTTTCTAGTAGAATTATAAAAACAGGATATAAATAATCAGACTTAAGAGTTTGAATTTCATTAATGACATATTACTTGTAGTAAAACTGCATTGGTTATAGTTAAACTGCATCAGAGAAAAAAAAAACAGTACATCTGTTTACCGCTTGTCCGTTGCTATCACTTCATATTAGCGCAGAAGCATCATACAGTTTAGCTTCATTCACATTCTAATACGCACGAGCTCTTAAAAACGCAATGTATTCAATTGCCAGTTATATAACTTCTTAGTACACTAAAAAATCAACACGAACATGCTGACGTTTAAATTCAGTGTCACTTAAAAAATATAACACCAAGAAAAGTGTGAGAGAAAGCGACATTGTTTTCTTCTTATAATGCTCCCTCTAGTTTGAAGAAACAAAAAATAGCATTTTTTTTATTTGAAATGGTGACCCATTTAATGTCGTTTTCTGGCATTGTCTCTTCTTTGCCTTTGTGAAATAAGATTTCTTAATTTTTGAAGATTATTTTGTGTAATAGGATCATCTGGTCTTAATCTCAAAGCTTCCAAGTAAGATTGTTCTGCTTCTTGAAGTTTGCCATTCACGTGAAGCATGGCTCCTAAGTTCATATGACTGGTGACTTCCTGCAAAGCACAAGAATAACTCATTAGTATTACTTTCAATGGTATGTTAGTGACAGTAGTTTGAAGGTATAGGGGAAGGTGGTGTAATACTGGGTGGCTAAGATTCGATGGCCTGTAGGACCGAAACTCTTCCGCCTAGAAACTGTCTGATTTAACTAAGATACGCATTGTTTTGTTATGTACAATATATCATTCTCGAAAAGTCCTAACATGTACTACTTTTTATAAAAGACTTTTTTTTTCAAGAAAAAAATCAAACCACTCGATTTTACCCCAAAGATGTGCTAAATTCGGGTACACATGCTCACTCTGTGGGAAATTTAGAAACACTAGAATTTCAGTGGAAAAATAGCAAACAATTCTATTTCAAATAACAATTTAAGAAAATTATGTATGTAATGTACATATGATGTAGTCAAGGCCATACTCAAGAAGGAGGGGAAATTGTTTAGGGGCTCGGAAAGGCTGAAGGCCAGACCGAAATTCTTTACCAAAAAAGTAATTGTTAATGTTTTTCAAAAGAAAGTGGCGGATAATTTTCCTAAATTCATACTACGATTTTGTATAAAGACTTTTTGTGCTTTAAGGAAGGAACCCACAATAAATTTTGTCCTGAGGTTCGTAAAACCTTTCTTCACTTCTGGATGCAGTTATCTTCTTCTTTCTCTGCACTGTAGCTTACGAGGACCGAACATAGACACATAGCAAAGGGAGGAGGACTCCGGACTGGGTAGTACATGGCTTTACCCCACGAACAGAACTTATCTTAACTAAACAGTACAGCGCTACTTATCGGGTTAAATCCTTAATGTTTGTTAAGGTATGAATTTTAGTAAGCTGGATTAAAAATAATTTTTATAACTGTAATGACCAATAAAAAAGGATTGCTTAAAAACAAGCGAACATTAGAGAATTAACATAGTAAAACAAACACAAGTTTTGAATTAATCAATTACAACACGCCAATGTGGGAGGTTATTCTTGTCGATAAGTTAAATTAATTAAGTGCAATTCAACATTTGACCTCAGGAAAACAGAACTAATTTCGCAAAACTTAAGGTACCTAGTTTCACCCCACTCCCCCTTATGTAAATAACACTTTACAAATAAGAACACTTTTACAAATAAAACCTTGTTGGTATGATGTAAGAAATATTTATATTTGAAACTATTTTATGAGCATTCGTTATTTTATAGTAAAGATCACGTGCAAACCATATTGTGAATGCGCCGTTTTTAATGTTCAATTTTAAACTTATTGTACTAGTGCACCTGACTCGGAAGACAAAGGAACCCTCGAGGCAAAAATTAAGACCATCATATAAGCTATTTCATTGTGTTTCTAATGATGAGCAGCCTGTTCAAGTAATCGTTGAAAGTCAACTCCTTCACCAAAATATTATAATTTTTTCATAAATGAACAGAAAAAAACATTTAATTTGATTTTTATTCTTAAAAAACAAGTAATTTTTTGGATTCAAATAAAAGGTATGCAAATGTTTTTCTAATTAAATTTTTATTTTAATGTAAATTATATTCGTATTTTAAAATAACTGCTTTGTTTAAAATAAGTAAGTCGGGTAGCAATGGTGTACAAATAAAAAATTAAAGCTCCCGATTTAAAATCTGAGGATTGTTTTTTTTTTTAAAAAAAGCTTAAACAGCTTGAAAAAGGAGGATTATTGACAATGTCAAACTTCATGAATCAAAAGCTATTCCCCTTGTGTTTGATCAAGACTGAATAGCAACAGCGTGAGAAGCACAATGTCGCAGTCACATATAGCAAGTCAACTGTTCACTATGTTCTATTTATCAAATTAGACGTGTTCATTTCAAGATGAGCGTTTCTATCGAGGTTGGCGGGTTCAGATCACGTGCGGTACTTAAGGTATCAAAAGATATCCCTTAGACAGAATTGAGTTAACGCGTCTTATATACTGGCGAATTGGGATTGTATTATTGTAGTGGTAGTTACACTACATTACTCTTCCACCAGAATTTTATCTGGGGATGATTAGATATCACTAGTTGATTTTATTTTATTTTATAACCGTCGTTGAACAGCCGACCCAATTTCATGGGTTTACGACTACTTACGTTCAACTCCGTAGCCTTGCAATTTTGAACCAATCCAGAAGACAAGGAAACTCCTGGATCAGTACCCCCAGAGGTATTGATTTGTTGTGGGAACCTGGAGGACTTTGAGACTCGACAGATTTAACGTGCATCAGTCACCATTTACTGCACGGGGAGTCTTCGGCCGGCGAGGATCGAACCCACGACCTCTGGATATGGGCCCAGCGCCCTACCGACCAGGCTATCCCGGCCCCCTCACTAGTTGATTTATTGGAGTTTTGCAAAAGACCAAGAGAGGCGTATTAAGTTCACAGGATTTTGAGCGCTGGTGATGAGAGCTATATTAAATTCATCGCACACTTGAATGTGGATCATGAGAGCTATATTAAGTTCACGGTAGTTTACGTGGTCACTCCTGTGTTGATATTAGCAGTAGAGTGCGTACAAGTTTCAACGGTGTGTGATCCAGACTGAGTAGCATGTCGCAGTCACAAATATCAAGTCAACTGTGCAATGTGTATCATCCATCGAAGTAGGCGTGTTTAAATCGAAGTGGATGTTGCTGTTAAGATAGGCTTGTTCAGACCACTTCCGAAAGTCACCAACGTGGTTATAACACAGTTATTAATTACTCTGTGTAATATATAACACATTTAATAAAGAATAATACTCAGACACGAACAAGAATATTACCGCGACACCATCGCGTGTGTCGTTGTTTTCTACCCGATTTTTAGTTGTTGTCATTCCAGTTTTTACAAGCTTTTTCGAATTAATGTATGAATCGCCACATACTAAACATTATCATAAGAACTGACGCAGCATTAATGTAGCAGTTTTGAATCCCAATGATAAAAAAAAAAATTCCTATTGTAAACAATTTTTTTTAGACGGTGCTTCATCGGGAAATCCCCTTTTCTGTCGAAAATGATTTTGATTTTCGGATGTGTGTACATATTTGTGTTATGATGTTAATTTTTCAATTGTCTCTTGTTAGTAATAATGAAACTGCCCTCTGTTTTGTCTTTGATTTTTTTTTTAAAAAATGAGTATAAGTGGAAGATGAAGTGTTGAAAAATCTGAACTTCAATCCAAAAAACTGTTTCCTGTTAAGACAAGAGTCATCTTGACCCTAAAGTAGACATATTTAATAAGGAATCGAAATTTCCCAAATCTCATGTAAATGCCCTTTGAAAAGTGTTCATCTCCAATACTTCTNTGTCGAATAACACCAAATATGTCGGTGAAAGATCGAATATTTCATTACATTCTTGTACATTCGGACCCTCACCGGTGTATCCCGACAATCACAGATATGCTTTGGTGAATATCCAAAATATTTATTACATTCGATTTGATAAGAATTTATTCGTGGATATAATTACATTTATTAGATATTTTGACCCTACACTGATGTTTTTTTAAGGTTAAGTGCCACTGCGGGTATACCCTACACTGATGTTTTATTAAGGTTAAGTGCAACTGACCAGTATACATTTGCCCGGTATACCCTACACTGATGTTTTTTTAAGGTTAAGTGCCACTGCCTGGTTTATATTTGCCCGGTATACCCTACACTGATGTTTTTTAAAGGTTAAGTGCCACTGCCTAGTATACATTTGCCCGGTATACCCTACACTGATGTTTTTTAAGGTTAAATGCACTGCCCGTTATACATTTGCCCGGTATACCCAACACTGATGTTTTTTTTAAGGTCAAGTGCCATTGCCCGGTATATATTTGCCCGATATACGCTACACTGATGTTTTTTTAAGGTCAAGTGCCATTGCCCGGTATATATTTGCCCGGTATACGCTACACTGATGTTTTTTTAAGGTCAAGAGCCATTGCCCGGTATATATTTGCCCGGTATACGCTACACTGATGTTTTTTTAAGGTCAAGTGCCATTGCCCGGTATATATTTGCCCGGTATACGCTACACTGNCTATATCCATTATTAAAATAATATTTCATTTGATTCTGATGATTCCTTCATGGTGTTGCATTTTCTACAAACAGCAGTTTATATATATTATGAAATGGACATAAAAGCCGTTTTAAGTTTGTGAGCTGACTACTTTTATTATGTTTTGTTTAAAGTAGATGAATTTCCAGAGGAACTTCATTTTGAAGATAGTGGTAAATTCGTTGATTTCACCATTTATTTTAAAGTCGATATGGTGCCACGTTATGGTTTTTTACATGGTACAACATTGCTAAACGTATTTACATGTTTCAAATATATATCAAATAAAAGTGCAAATAAATATCACAAATTTTTAGCTACTTTTTTGGTTTAATGCAGTTAGAGTGAACTTACGTTTGGTTTTAACTTTACTGCTACCAAATAAAAGGTTTCAGCTTCAGCATTGCGTCCGGCTTGCCTATATAGGAAAAAATTTGCTTAGAAATACATTTTATTTAAAATATACGTATGTATTCTTAATAAACTTGTGATAAACTTTAAATTTCGTGATATAAAAGTACTTTGAGTGATTGAAACAATCAATATTGTTAGTATATTTTTCGTTAATTTATTTATATTTTTTTGAAGTAGCAGCTGGGGAAAATGTTGAATGAAGTGAAATGTTGAATGTTGAGTGGAAATATTGTAATAAATGAGCACACAGATTTTAAAACATATAATTTAATTTGATTGTTTTATTTGCCTATAAATGGAAACATACCATGCTGTATCCTCCTGATTGCGCATTAACATTACGCATGAGATTTTTTTTAACCTATGTGCTATTTTTCGAGAATCTGTTAGAACATAAATTGCTAATGCATGCAATTTGTATGACTGCAAAGTGTACTTGTTAAAATTTTTCTGGATAAAGATGATATAGCGAGTTGGTTTTTAAATTATTATCCAGCACTACTAAAAATAAATAGTCTTTAATGTTTTACAAAATATTTACCAAAATCAAAATTAAAAATATTGTAATCTTTCATGCCATTATAGTCATTACACATTTCCTAACTTTTTACTTTAAATTAATTCTTGAATTGTTGTTTAATCCTCAAAAAGCCTTTTCTTCAAGAAAACAACTAACTTTTTTTAAGGAGATGCAAATGAGTGAAAAGAAAATTCTGGAAATATATATTCTTTCGATTACTGCCAACGCATTAACATAAGAAAACAAGTCCATTAACAATTTGCCACCAATTTGTAACTTTCATTAAGTTTTATTTTTCTCCAAATTATTTTAAACTTGACAATTTTTTAGTAGATTGGCTTGATTTTTGATTAAGTACGTTTCGATAAGTCACCAAGTAATGATATAATTTTAATAAGTCTCCAAGTTTCTTTACTGAGAGGTCACAGCTTTACCGTCACTTTAACAAACTTTTGATCGCTCGGTTATGTGAAAAATTGCTTCGTTTTTCCAAGGAACTAATCAATATCTTCCCCATGCACATTTTTTTTTCTCTAACTAAAAATTTTGATTATGACAAAAATTTTTATCTCAATTATTGAAACTAGGCAAAGTGTTTTCGAGTTGACTAGTTTGTGCTTGTCCTCATTATATAATATAGTATAATTAAATAAAAGAGGCGTCCATTAAAACGTCATATGATTTTTTCATAATCTAATTACTTATCTATGAAATTAATTTAATTACTTACTTATGTAATAATACATACTACTTAACAGTGATTAATGATTTCCAATGGCAATTTCTCACCTTCATATTCACCGTCAAATTTTCGATAGACGCTAAATTCAACTCAGATTTTCCCCAGCTTTTTTTCCAAGATAAGTAAATTTCTCATTAATTGATGAAAAATACTTTCGTATTGATACTAAAAAAATATGTTGTAAAATTTTATGAAATTTTCGAAAAGAATTTTTTTTTTCATTGTTGTCTAGGAATTCTGCTGTCTAAAGTTATCTCTAAGTAATGAGAAACCTCGTAGCAATATTATTAAAGAAATTTTAATTTTATTATATCACAGTATGTGAAATAATCTTCTTATTAACATTGCATTTTATTACGTTCAGTCAATAAATAAAATTTCAGAGGCTATTTCATACATATAATGACTATCCATACATGCTATTTCATACATATAATGAAACTCAAAAGTATTGCCTACAGGTGTTTAGACATTTATCTCGTTGTAATACTAGCCCTACAATGCAAAATTGTAACATTAGTTATGGCTTCTGTTTGGAATAGTTATACAAGTAAATCTCGTCGTCTCTTTCAAACCGATTTTCAGGCATCAGTTTCTTTAGCTCATCACTTAATAGACGTCACGTAATGAGCACTATCTCCTTAATGTTTCTGGGTAAATTTTTCTCTCAACTTTCGTTTATATTCGTAACCAGGAAACAGGTTCAACCGGTTTTGTTCCGGTACGAGATTTGCTTGTTTCTTTGTGTGAAAGGGACAAGCACGCCTTTAAAGGGGCAATTGTTTTGACTTAAAACGTTGTTGCAACTATTTACGGTTTGGCTATGCCTCGCTTATCTGTTAACTTTGAAAAATGGAAGCATGATTAGTTGTCCATGGGAAGACACGTGGAGATAGATCTGAACAGTGAAGTGAGTGGCTCAGAACTAAAGAAAATGTTTTATCGTCTTGACTATGAGTTGTCTAGTATCGTCATGCAAGAGGGTGACTCTCTGAGACAGTTAACTTGGATTGTTCGATTTGAAAATCTTCATAAGATTTGTTTACAGTTCCAAATACCTCTGATCATTGTTTATAGCTACATGAAATCGACGAGGAACGGTCCTTAGTAAACGATCCTACCAAGGAAAAAAAAAAGAAAGAAAAGGAATGACAGCAGCTCGCTTATCCACCTTTTATCATCGCTTGCATAGCAATTATTGCCAACTAGCATGTGAAAACGTGAATCTCTTAGATCTCAACAGCAACTAAATTTCTGGCTCCTTTTCATTTTTTCGCACCTCATATTTTTGGTTTAACGTCATCTTCTTCTTTGTTTACTGACTTCACCTAATATTATAATAGTTTCATTCATTCCCTGCCATTTCTGTAAAACATTTAGGTACTAATTTTAGACTATTAACTGTTATATGAAAAGACAATATAAACAGCAAATTATACTTTATTATCAAATAAAAAGAAATTGTTTCTCGTTACAAAAGCAAATTATCATGACAGCTGTATTTCATTTTAATAATACAAAATTATTGATCGAATGATTGCAAAAGATTTTACTCTTTTACTATAATATTAACAAAAAATTTATTCATTGTAAGAAAATCCTTAAAGCAACTTATCTAGGGAAAATTCATCTGCGATCTCGAAAATGCATCGAACCATAAGTTCTTGTTCGATAAACTTATATATTTTTTACCCGTTTGAAATGCTGAAATCATTCCCTAGATCTCTGAGCGTATTTTTTATTTTTTTGTGTCTGAAATAGATTTTGAATTTAACTTTAAACCGAGTGCGCTTCATAAAATGCCATCTTCTGGGAACTTAGCGTAACGAGCATTCGTTCGTAATATAGTTTACGAATTCAATTTGCATTTATTTCTATGATACTGAATATTTTATTCAAGAAAATCTGCTACTTAGGAAAGAAAATGCATTGTATAAAAGAATGATATTCTAAAAAACTGAGAAAGGATTTTTATTACCATAAAGTTAGTTTTATAACGTACACATTTAACTTAATGACAAAATTTACTAGCTTGGTGTGGTAAGAAAATGACTGTAAATATCTAAAGTTTTGTTGCAACTTACCAACAAATTTTGGGGACGCGTAAGCATCATTACTCATTCAATGTGGCTTAGAGCTATTACGTCTTTGGGGAAAATATGACGAATATTATATTTTATTACAGATTTTGTATTTTATACGAATATCAACAGATATTTTTTGGTTAAAATAGCAGAACTTTAAATACTTTAAAAACTTCAAATGCAGTAAAAAAATGCTTGAATCATTCAATACTAAGTCCAATTATGCATTTAAGCTCCTGTAAAAATTCTTTTCATATGGAAGTGTTCTTGTTCAATTTTGTTGGCAAAATAGATAACATAATCCTTTTAAGGTATGTCTAGCTCTTTAACACTATATCTAGCGATTGGAAAGAAGGATTGTTTTTATGTTCAAAAGAGATTATGCATAAAATCATGCAAAAAGTGCAAATAAGAATCAATAATTATATCACTGCTCTAGTTGATGTTATGCAACCGTATTAATGATTTAATTAAACAACATCACTGGTTGAACATTATCGATAAAGTCTAGTGTCCTTTGAGTTAAGTATGAGTTAAGTATGCCTAGACCTTTAACAGTATGTCTAGTGATAGGAAATAGGGATTGTTTTCGTGTTTTTAAAGGATTATGCATACAATCATGTAAAGAGAGTAAATAAAAAATAATAATTGCATCTTTTCTCTAATTGATTCTATACGACCGTATTAATGCTCAAAACAAACAACATCATTAGTTAAACATCGTCGAGAAATAAATTGAAGACAGCAATCAAATGTTCTGAAATTTTTTTAATATAACTCTACGATTTATATTTTATTACTTTTTATCCTCATTGTAGCTCAGTTGTAAGTTTTATTTTCTAATTAAACATTTAATGCGCAAAGGCTTTATTATCTCAATCATTTTTCTGACAACATCTTACTGAATATTTAAATATATGTTAAATGTGTGCAGAAAAAAATCAAATAAAACTTTCATTCTTATTTTTTATTTGTGTTTTCCTACTTGATTAAATTTTGAGGAAAAAAAAGGGAGAATGAAATAAGTTAAATTTATTTTTATCAACTTACCTTAGAGTATTTGCAGCATTAAACACAATTTCGTATTCGTCCATAGCAAGCTCTGCAGCACGTACGTAAATATCTGCCGCTTCATTATGCCTCTCACACTCAGATAAAAATTGACCTAAATTAGGAAAACACACAATTTAAAAATAGTTCAATTAAAATTATGCATTAAACGTAAAATCAATTATAATAATAATCAATATTATTATACTAAATTAGTAAATCCATAATAATGACTATGTCATGGAAGAAAAATACCATATATTTGCTGTTCTTTTAATAAAAAAATTTTTTAAGAGAAATGTGGAGATTTTAGAAAACCCGATGAACCTCATTGAGGAAATTTGACCCAAGGTCCATTTTAAAAAGCTAAAAGATTTTGGAATGGCCTACAATAATGATGAGTAAAAGGTCTTTCCTATTCTTGTGTTAAAACATTTCTATTTTTGGCAATTGCGCATGAAGAATTCAGATATTTTACTCAAAAAATAAATTCAGAAATATGTTGCCGAAATCATTTTTGTACCAAATGTGAGCACATAAAATTGCTTAGTTCATATTTCAATTAAATCAAGTGTAAAATATCAAAATTTCTGTTTGTCCCTGCCATAGAATTTTTCATCAGAATTTGAAAAAAAAGTAAACCGAAATTCGGTTTTATAGAATTTGATCCAGCCTTTCCACAAACAGTGTTGTATGGGCAGTGGTGACTCAGGGAATAGAGTGCTTGTCTTCCAATGAGGTGACTTGGGTTCAAGCCCTCACCCGGACCACACCGACCACAGTGCTCACGCAAAATATCCTCAGTGGTATAGTCAGTGATCCATGGGTTAGAGTACCCTTGCCACCAGGCTAACAATGGGAGGTTTTCGTGGTTTTCATCTTCATGTAACGCAAATGAGGGTTTGTTCCTCCATCAATGCAAATTTCTTCCAGTACTTGATACAGGAGTTCCCTTGACTTCTGGATTGGGCTCAAAATTACAAGGCTACGGAATTGAACATTGGTAGTAGTAAACTCAAAATTGGGTCGACTGTTCAATATAGCGACGCACCAAGAAGCACGAAGAAGCACTGCTTTGAAATTTCGTATGCATGAATGTTTTGAACAGATATGGCTGGAATGATGCCGACTGGGGACGTATAGTCTTTAGCGACAAATCCCGCTTCCAACTGTGTCCTGACGATCATCGATGTTTGGAGACGCACAGGGCAGAGGGGGGATTCTGCCTTCACTATTGCACGCCACACCGGCCCTCAACAAGGCATTATGGTCTGGGGTGCCATTTCCTTTGACAACCGGAACCCTTTGGTCGTCATTAGAGGTACACTTACTGCACAGCGGTACGTCGACGACATCCTTAGACCTGTTTTGCTACCATTTCTTTTGCAGCTCTCTGGGCTGGTTTTTCAGCAAGGCAATGCCAGACCACATACGGCACGTGTTGCTATGAACTGTCTGCAAGCTTGTCAAACTCTTCCTTGGCCTGCCAGATCACCAGATCTCTCTCCCATCGAGCATGTCTGGGATATGATGGGAAGGCGATTGCATCTGGCACAGAGTGTTGATGACCCGTTCGACAATTGGATAGAATTTGGTAGGAAATACCGCAAGAGACCATCCAGGAGCTTAATCGGTTTATGCCACGCCGTGTAGCAGCTTGTATCCAGGCTATAGGCGGGTCAACATTTTATTGAACTTGTTGCTGTAACTCTGCAATAAATTATTCAATTGTTCTGAAATTTTAATCATTTACTATACTGTACATTGTCTTCCTATCCATCAATTTTCGTTTCAATCAGACATTTCCTTCTTGGCGCGTCGATTTTTTTCTTATAGAGTGTATATGTAAACTATTGTATGCCGTGTGCACCGATTTTTAGAAATATATCCTGATTTTAAAATCATTCATAATCTTAATAAGGATTAACGTTTAAAAGAAAACTATTTACAAAATTCTAATCATGTTATACTTACCATAATGTTGGTAAACACTGGAATCATTCGGAGCTATGAACTTGGCCTTTAAAAACCATTGTTCTGCTTCTTCAAGTCGTCCCTATAGAATAGAAAATTCGGGAATTTTTATTTAAACGAAGACAATACTATAACATAGATTTTTTTATTAATGGATATTTTAAAATTATGCTCATTGAAAGAGGTACTGACTAAATGATTATTTAAATAATGTGAATGATTTTAAAAAATAACATTAAAAATTTTGTGAATAAATTTTTTTCTTTACGTAAAAAAAATCTCGATTTCCTTTCAATCCTTAAAAAACTTTAATTTTCAGCAAAACTGTGTATTTTAAATAGTGAGTTATGAACAAAATAGTACATGCGAAGCAAGCAACAACAATGTCGTGACGCAACATTACCATAATGCATGATTCTGGCTTTTTTTGTCTTTTTTTTTTGTGTTTGAGAAAAATTATATTCTGTATAAATTCGAAACTTATGTTACTAAATTGCCATTGTTTTAAACATTTTTAAAAACCCATTAAGTTTTATGCATTGCCAAGTAACAGTATAATACATTAGATTGCTCCAGAGGCTTTAACCAAGATACCATTTGATGATCTCGTACAACATGTTGTTACAACGACAGAAAAAAAACACCATTGTTTTCTCGTTGAAGTTTTGTAAAGGGATTTTACACTTTACTCATGTACTGACAAAATTAAAAAAAAGTATTTAAAAGTGAATTATTGAACTATTTGTTGTCCGATGTGCC
The DNA here is from genome assembly GCF_043381705.1 of Parasteatoda tepidariorum. Taxonomy (NCBI): domain Eukaryota; kingdom Metazoa; phylum Arthropoda; class Arachnida; order Araneae; family Theridiidae; genus Parasteatoda; species Parasteatoda tepidariorum. The sequence continues at coordinate 61,413,404 of NC_092214.1, forward strand.
ACATTTTGCATACAAGAAGATTCCACCTCGGAGGCTGTCACTGACGTTTACCTATTGAAGTCTTTAACATAAGCTCATCAACTCAGGTAGTGTAGTTTTGATCAACAACATTTTGCTTTTTGCAATCAATCACTCAAAATAAATGGCGCACCAGAGGTTCATGAGCGTGGTATTCGATCTGAGATGCCAGGCAGCAGAAAGACTAGCCCGTATTTTTCCTGTGGTCCCATATGCCCCCTTATTATTTAAGTTTTCATTTATTCACTCTCTAAAAAAATTCCAACTAATTTTATTTATTCCAAATTGACCAGTGATGATTTAACACTGAAAAGAGAGATACTGCGTAAGGTATTCCCTTATTCAGTTATTCCTTTATCCACTTGCTAAATAAAAGCTTTAAAATTATTCACCTTATTTAAATGGTTTCTGCAGTTGATTTTAGCAGGCTAAATAATTTTGGGATGAGTAAAATGCATGTCTTTCACAACGAACAACATATTCTAACGTGACCCTTGTGCTGTATGTGCGAAACTGAACTTTTCTATTTGCTAATCCTGTTCAATCTTTTCCTATTTACTAAACCTATTCAATTTTTTCCTACTTGCTAATCCCGTTCAACCCTTTCCTTCTTGCTAATCCTATTCAATCCGTTCCTACTTGCTTATCCTATTCAATCCTTTCCTATTTTCTAATCCTATTCAATTCCTTTCCTACTTGCTAATCCCGTTCAATCATTTTACTTACTAATCCTATTCAATCCTTTCCTATTTGCTTATCCCATTCAATCCTTTCCTATTTTCTAATCCTTTTCAATTCTTTCCTACTTGCTAATCCCATTCAATCCTTTCCCACTTGCTAATCCTATTCAATCCTTTACTATATGCTTTTCATACTCAATCTTTTCCTATTTTCTAATCCTATTCAATCCTTTCCTATTTGCGAATCCTATTCAGAACTCAAAAATGACAACCTGCGTTTGTATTTTACATACTAGCCATGAACTTTCAGATAGACAACAATTTCACCACAAGTTTTCAGGCATCCGAATTCACGGCCTAAGAAAATACTGCTCGATCCCCTCTTGAAAAACATGAAATTTTAATTATTTTAATTGAAATCTGTTTTTTTATGAAAAAAATGAACTTTGCACGTCATACGATTCGGGGAATTAACAGGAATGCAGCTTCCTAGATAAATAATATTTTCTTTACAAAAAGGAAGGAAAAGAAACTTATAACTATAGCACTAAAGAAGCTTTTTAACTCAAATTTTTACGACTTTATAAACTTTCCACGGGTTTATGAGACACATAATCAATTATTTTTTTTAATATTTTAGCACGAAACATTGAATAGTTCTAATTAAAATTTAAAAAAATAATTACAGTAATCCCAAATCAAGGACGTAAACTCATTTTCTAAAGATGATGAATATCATTTTGTTTAATATTTTTGTACTATTACTATTGAATATCTGTAACATTAAGATGTGGTAATTAATTAAGCTAAGCACATTAGAGCTTTGTTTTATTTTTATTTTATGTGTTCAATTCACTTACCCATTTAGATAGAAGTTTGGCGTATGTAAGATGTGCTGGTATGTGGTCTGGTTTAGATCTTAAAGCTTCCCGATACCAAAGTTCAGCATTCACGAAATCTCCCATCTTGAAGTAAGCTTCACCTGTAGGCATTAAAAATTCAGAAATGCTGTTACAAATTCTAATAAGACAGATACCGAATATTCTTAATATACTTAATACTTTCAAATTAAATATACTTTTTTACATTAGAAAAAATGCGACTACATCCACTATCAATTCAAGATGATTATGTTATGAGACATTCTCTATCATGTTTAAATAATGAATCACAAAAATCGTTCCTATTAACCCGAATTAAATATTTGAAATTTTTAAAAGCAATCATTGAGATTTAATCAAAGTTCTTTTGTTAAATAGTGTTTTGTTTAAACATTTTTGGGATTTTTAAGTTGAGCTATTTCGTTCCAAAGTTTTTGCTAAGATACGGAAAAAATAATTTAAATATTTCTTACCCATCATATTATAAAGAGACTGTGGCTGATAATGTTCCGGCATTTTTCTAACTGCTTCATGGTATACCCTAACAGCTGTCTGGAATTCAAAAGAAAATTTAGGTAAATTAATAGAAAAAAACTTCAATTAAAATTTTGCAAAGGCAAATTTTACATTAATAATTAAATTGTTTTACAATTCACAGAATGTGTAAATTAAACCAAATTTATCTACACGAATGTTGTAGTTTTATATGAAAAAAATAAAACGTTTAATTATGAAATCTTACTTCATATTTTCCATCATCTGCATATAACCTTCCGAGATTAAAGAGGGCTGAAATCCTTGTGCTTTCATGCATTTTTGGATCTTTAAGACCTGCACTATCTAATTCAGCACAATGTCTATACACCTGAAATTGTTTTTCAAAATCAGTTAGATGCTTAAAATGTATAATTATAAGATATATTTTTAATTTTTACCTGAAAGTTAAAAATATTCGCATTTATTTCATCTTATCTTAGCGGATAAGTTTTTTTTCCAAATACAACATAGGGAAAATTATAGTAACTAAAATTAAATGTGACCTTAAGCTTCAATATGTTATAGCGTAACCAAGCAATTTTCGCTAATCTGACTTATCTCTACATTTTTTTATTTATGTTATGCATTGCAAATTCTTGTAACTTTGTTACATTAATTAAATTATGTGCAAGTTAATTAATTGTTATAAGTTTGCTGCATCCAATACTTAACAAATAGAGGCAACATTCGCATATTTCTTTTGACAAATTAAATTATTAATTAAGCAGTTAATAGTGCAATTGTTATTCTTGAAGTATATATATTTAAATAATTTTTGTATGAGATACGAGATTGTTGTAAATTTTTTTATTTAATATCCTATCGTAAGAAATAAATCAGTTGAATTTTTAAAAAAAATTTGTTTATCTCCGTTTTGAATGATTGAGTACCTACCTCATAAACTAGGAGATCGACAAACGTAGCATTACTAATGAATGTTAATGTAAATTACCTTTTAATTTTTAATACCAGTTAATCGAATCTAATTTGGTTTATTTCATTCAATATAAATTTATACTTACGTCTGCCGCTTCTTCTTTTCTTCCCATGATTCCCAGTACAAGACCCATATTTAAATGTGCCACTAAAACAAAAGTTAAAGTATGTCAATTTTTCTTACTCATCTTCTGACTTTTAATTTTAAAAAAATCAGCTATCGGTAAGAAATTATAAGGGTAGAATAAATCTCTAATTATATGTAATTAATATTGTTTGTTTTATAATAGGGGAAGAAGGATAAGAATAAGAAAACGAACAGATTATTATAATCTACAAACGATTTATTTGATTTTGTCCCAGGAGCTGAAATTATGAATCTTGGAATTAGAAAAAAAATTGTTCTTAGAAAATACCTCAAAAATATTAACTAATTAGTGCAAACAATAATTTGGTTCTTAAAAATATACATTCAGTTAGTAAGCACACCTTAAGTTGTATAACACTCGATGCAATCCACAAAATATAAGCCTCAATAGCTTAGTCAGGATATCAGTTGAGATTTTTTATTTTTTAATTTTTGAGATGATTTTTGCGTTTCTGTCGCAAAATATGTCAAGTTAAATCGATAACAATTTCAATTGTGAAAATGGTTTAGATCATTATAACTATAGCCTAAGTAAATCAAAAAGACAAAAACGTTAATAATTTTTTTTCAACTAGTTGTGGAATCTTGAAAATAATCCAAATTAATTATTCTAATTTTAATGAAATTTTAAAATAAGAAAATTTAGTTTTATCTTGTTATAAGATCTTGCTGGCATAGTCGTTAACTAACAGAAATCATAAAAGTTAAATAAACTTAAAAAAAGTGGACAATAAATTGATAAAGTGGAGTTCAAAACACTTTTCAGAGTCTTTTACATTTATCTTGACCTTTAAAGTAACGATTTAAGGTTTACATTATTATTCTATTAAGTAAGTTAATGTTTGTAACCCTAAGTAAGCACCCGGTCTGACTATGCTTTAATATAGCTCCGATTATAACAGCTTCTTGTTTTAATGTTTTTCGAGGAAAATTTTAAAAACATATTACTTGATTTCAAATGTTCAATGAAACACATTTCAATTCTTTATTTTTTTCAAAATGAATTATAAGCTCTCTTTCCCTAAAGAAACTATTAACAAATATATTTTCAAAATATGATTGGTTCCTAACAATCTCTATTTCATGATAATAAACACGGCCTTCATTAGACTATTTATTAAAAAATATTTTCTAAGCTTCATTAATTTCTATATAAATTTTATTTACATTTAATTAATTACTAAATACATTTTCTTTAAATTTAATACACTTTATTTCAAATAAAATAACGCACATAGTCTGCGATAGATATTTTACTTTTTATTACAGGTCAAATAATTGAAGTATCAAGAAAAAAAAAGACACATGTAAGTATGTTCCGCCAGAACCGCCAGAATGGAAAACAAGAATAATTAAAACTATAAGTTATGAGTTTTTTAATGAAATTATCAGGGCAAATTAGGTTACAATTAAGAAAACATTTATAATATTATGAACTGTATCATTAAAACTTTAAAAAAATCAGCAGAAATTAACTTAAATAACATCTAATTATAAGTTATAAGCATTATATAAAAGATTTCTTTAGAGCAATAATTAGAGCTATTATATTTTATAAATAGTATCAAAAAACTGCTTATGATAGTCAGAAATTTTGATTGTTTTGGCTATCATAGACTTTTTTAATGAAGCAATGGTGCTCATTATTTTCAAAGATTCATTTGGTTTGTTTAAAAAAACTTATTACAACTGAAAGAATTGGAGGAGAGAAAAAAGAAATATTTAAATTTTAATTCAAATTTAAAAGAAAAGGCTCAGGAAACCATTAAATTGCATTAGTCATGAATTAAAGCCTTTTGTAGGAGAGGCCTGTGCTTGCAAAAACAGTTTAATCCACCTTTTTTTAAATTTGTGAGAGGCAACAAAAAATAAAAGAAAAAAAAATTTTGCGCTCAAGAATTTTTTTGGTAGTTTTGTAAAGAACCATAGTCTATAGTAGCTATTCATACACAGTTTTCATCATTAAAAATACTTCAGTTCTATGCGAATTAAAAAAAAAGTATTTCAGTTCGGCAGAGTTTTTAATCAAGAAACTATTTGTTTTAATTTTTTTTTTTTACTTTTAATAAAAAGGAACGTATAGAAAAGGAACTATAATTCTTCAAAAACTAATAAATATGTGAAGTAAAATAAAAAAAAGTTTTTTTTATTCAAAAAACAGCAACTATGGGTGCTACATAAGTTAATCTATTTTTTTGGCAATTATAAAAAATCTTTATTGTAAACTTAAAAGAATATGAGTAATTATAATAATAAAGAGAGCTTTTTATCGTCAATTCTTAAAAGACATTTTTTCTTTCTACCAAACTCCACTAACAAAGTATAAAAGAAGGAGGGGAAATTCTTAATATTCTTTTTAAATATTTTTATTTTATTTTTATGACTAATAACGTGTATCTCGACACACGTAAAATACCAGGTCGTCACCCAAGTAGATTGGCATAAATATTCACTGTAAAAAATGGATACTCAAATTTCACGAAACTCACATTTTTAAAAAAAAAAATTAAAAAAAACCTGCTTGTTTTAATATGCTCCGAGCGAAAATTTCCTCAAAGAGACGAAATAAATGTCGTAACGTCTTCGAGGAAACTATTTTTGTCGAAATTAAAGAAATATTTCTTTCGTGATTCTCTTAAAAAAAAAAGTTAACTCAAATCGTCTGATGTACCTAACTTTTCTAATAATATTTTTTTTTGGGATCCGTATAGGAGAATCAATATCATATAAACAACACAAGAAGAACAGATAGAGCATAGAAATAAATTACATTCAGACCCTAAGAGGGGTTTGAACCCAAGACCTTTCTGGTTGGAAATCAACTCCTTGACCTCTACTACAGAGTCCGATCGGTTTGCTCCGTCTCTTTGCTTTCGATGGGCTAGTCTCCTCCTACCCTTTTTTATTCTAATTTCGTCAGTCTAGTTGATAATCTCTCATAATTCACTATGATTTGGTTTCGAGATGAGGAAGCATTTTCGTCATATATTTGAGAGTTCGCGTTTCGTCACAAACTGCATGATTTTCCTACGAAATGATTCTCGAAATGAACGAAATATAGCTCAAGGATTGCTGAATGGTCCAAAGCTGAATGGTCCCTTCTAAGAGAGTAGTAGGTGTTATTGTAGATTTTTTATTGATCCTTTTCTTGACAAAATTTATACCAATACAATTCCACTATTAGCATTTTTTAAAAGTTCTCTATAGTTGTCTGATTTTTTATTTTGATAATTATCTTTGTTTTTGCATAATTTACATTAAGAGAACATTACATTAAAGCAATAATTTGCATTTATCAATTCAAACAATAATTAAAGTAAATTTTAAGAAATCTAAAAAAAAAGAAATTGCTTTGTATTAAACTACTAACTCAAAATTACTAACCATATAATTTATTACTTTATATTTTTGAAAAAAAAATCCATGCAATTTCTCAAATTTGGTGAGCGCTATTTTTTTTATCTAATAAAGTGAGAACATTATTTTTTAACTTTTCCAAAGGTTTAGTGTCGTTAAATGATGCTCTCAAATAAACGAAAATAAACTTATTAAGAACTATTTCTCCTTATCTAATAAATTGATAACTTTATTTTTCAAATTTTTAAAGGTTTAGTGATGTTGAATGATGATATGAACTAGACGAAAATCAACTAAGAACAAAAAAAAAAGAAAAGAAACCAAGTAACTAAAGGTTAAAAAAATGGAAAAAAATTGTGAATAAAAATTAATCAAATTGGATTTGAGTAAGTTAATATAAGTTGTGGCTTAAACGAAGTAGTTTATTGATATCTTAAAACCTACCTTTTTTCCACTTAGAAATTGAATTCTTATTCAAAATTTATCGTAGTATTTTTACAATAAATAATTTAAAAAAGAGAAAACTTGAGTCAATATCTATCATGGATACTTTTTCAATACAAACTTTGTTAGTTTAAGTCTTTGCTATCCATGGCCTGCGGCGTTTTACAAATTTGTATGAAAACGAAAGTAATTCAAGACTCCAAGTAAAAATATATCTAAAGCAATAAGATACAAACTATTTCGTTTTGCCACAAACCTAAACAGTCAAAACGTTTTTTTCCCTTCTTTTACTGATATAGAGTGGAACCAGAGAAAAAAAAATTACATACACTTTTAATTAAATAGTTATTTAATGTATTCTTATAAAAAATTGCAAGCTATAAGAAGTTGAGTAAAAATACACGGTTCAACTTTAATAAATTAGTTATACAGAATAATGGATTGAGTAATTGTATAGTTTATAGAAAAGAAAAACATTTGACAATGCATTTAAGTTGTTTGCTAGAACTCCGTAAAAATTTCAAATGGAGACTTTTTTACCACGTTTTCATACAAAATAAGAATTATTTAAAATAAAACTTACCTTCAATCAGACTAAAACTCTCCTTATGAATTAAAAGATATTAGTTATCAAATTTTATCATTAAATTAGGTAAATGATTTCATATAAAATAAATAATGAGTATTAAGTATGGGATGTTGTTTCTTTACATGCTTTCAAAAATTCAACTATTAGCTTTTTTAATTATCATTTCACAAAATTTATAGTAAATTTTAAAAGCTACCCGTTATATTCACAGCAAAATAAGTATTTTTAATTGTAAAATGAGTGATCATCACATCTATAGAATAAATTTCATTTTAGAGAATTAAAAAAAAAAGAAATATTTATTTTCAGTGTGTAAATATCATTAAATAAATTATTACAGTGGTATTAAAAAACAATAAATAAGTGATATTTATTTCACAAATTAAAACATTTAGGAAGAAATGTTTTTTTTTTCGCTTTATTTATGTATTTTTTATTTGATCAGAATTCAATTAAAATCTGATGTATAAAAATATGACAAAAGGTGATCATTAGAATTATAGAAATATTATTGGATGGTTCTTGCTACACTAGAGGGCACTGCAAGTTCTTTATTGCATATACTTCCCTGTTACTGTTTCCGCTATATTTTGAAGCCATTTGGCTCAATATTTTGAAGCCATTTGGCTAGTATTTCTTGCATACTTGTATTTTGAACCTGATTTATTATTTGCGTTTAAAAAAAGAATCGTCATTTGAAAAAAAAAATCGTTATAAAACTCTTCTAACCTTGTCAACAATATAGCAACTTAGAAATTTAAACCTTAATGATGATTTGTAAAATGATTTTAATTTCACTGCTTGAACATTACGCTAACACTAACGCATGATGGTGCACGGCTTGCAGCAAGAACAAACAGTAATAAACAAGTAAAAAAGAGCCAAATCAGAACAGCCAAGAGAGCGAGTTCTTTCTAAATATAACAACCATGTCACCTTTTTTTCAACAATACATCCATTAATATTTTAAACAATTTTTCCCTTCAAACTTACCAGAATTACTTAATATCATTAATATCTTATGAAATGCAACAGATCTGAGCTCAAAAATTATATAATTTATTTCTTTTATTAAGAACAAAATTATCTATTCGAAAATATCGCACAGCAGAATACGCTGTAATAACCAGCTGTATACTTTCTAACCAGAAGTAGAGCGGGTCAAGAGCTCGAAATTGTTGTTGTTTACATTTATTTTGAAAACACCATCCATGAGGAAGCATGATATTTAAAAACAATTCTCAGTTTTGAAGTATTCAAACTTATTTTGCTTCTTTTATCAAACGTTTATATAATATAAAACAACTCACTTGCCAAACGTGGTCTAAACTGAATTGCCAGTTTATAACTGTAAAGTGCTTCTTCATACCTTCCTTGTTCTTGAAGAAGTATCCCTCTAAATATAAAAAATGCATAACAGAAATCAAAACTAGGTTATATATCGTTCCCTATATCTTTATACCACCAATTAAGTCATATTAAACTAAAAAAATTTTTGGCATTTTAAGATAGTTTAATGGCTATCTAGATAATATTTTTTCTTTCACATTAATCAAGTATGCAAAAAAAAAAATTAAAATATGAACTTAAAAGTAGTTAAGTGACTGATTTATTTCTCATTGGCTTTAAATATCACGCACTCTGCAGCTTAAGAAAGTGGGAGAACAACTTAAAAATGAGGAAAAGACTGAGAAAAAGATCCGAAAATGAAAACACGCATAAGTCAATTGCTTGCAAAAAATAAAATATTCAAAAAAATACTGCTATTCTATCAATTCAATTATTAAAGCAATATCGTCGGAACAGTATCTAAGAAATAATTTCACTATATCTTCAATAATAATTACAATAAATAAAAGTCCTGGCATTATTATTTTTCCCTATTCATACTAATACAACTCAGTTGACACAAGTGTTAATTTTTTTTTTAAATTCAAATAAAACGAATGACCACGATGACTGTAATTCGAGTTCATTCATTACACTGAGGACAATTTTTTTTCGTTTTCTGTTGCATAAGAATTTGAATAGATCTTATCAACTTTTGAATCGCTGATTTAGAAATTTCAATCAGTTTCTCTCTCCTAGCAACATTTTTTTAATGACATTTTTAGTCTATTTTCAGTCAAAATATACAAGTTTAAAAATGTTATATACAACAAGGGGGAGCATAAATGGTGCGAGAAACTTTTAGAGGAGGAAGGGCACATCATAAGTATTAAAATTTCATAGGAACACATGCCTGAATATGTCGTCATAAGCTGCTAGACGCGATTCTCAATTATTATGAACAGTTTTTTCGCGTGCTTCTGAGCAGATCATAGTGGGGAAAGTGCCTCTAGCCGCATATGCCGACTTATAATGGTATGGGCTCATATGCAATTTTAATCTTGATGATGCGCGTTAATTCCCCTACAAGTTTATCGCTACATTTATGCCATCCCTTTGTTATATAAAGTGTTTTTAAACTTGTGCATTTTGACGAAAAATAGACTAAGAAGGCCATTTAAAAAAATCTGTATCTTTTGGGAAGAAAACTAATTTTAAATTTGAAATCCTCACACCCGAATTAGGCGAAATCAAGCATTTGTATAAATGCAACAAAAAATTTGCTCCCAGTGTATCCCCATTTTACTTATATTTTTATCAAATACTTCATTTAGAAACATGCTAATTTCTCTATCATCTATAAGATTAAAGAGCAGAGTTAAACCTTAAACCTATTACCATGAATTCAACAAAAAAATTCGTTATGATACCCATAAGAGAATAAAAATATAGCAATTTAAAGAATAAAATACTTTTAAAGATTGAAGAAGGATCTTTAATGTTGAAGTACTTACAAATTGTAACGAACATCTGCCATATTTGAGCGATAAGTGAGAGCTTTTTTATAGGCCCATTCCGCTTCTTCCTTCTCTCCACGCCCACTTAAAATATTAGCCAAATTTCCATAAGCTGAAAATATAAAATTATAAATTAATATTAAAAAGAGATGCATATTTTTTATTAACTTATGTATTTGCTTCCTAAAGTGAGAGAAATTAACACAATACATGTCTGTTTTAAATTTGTTAATCACCTATAAATTCATAAATAATTCTTTTCATTTTTTGAATGTAATATATTGATGGCTTAATTAGTGTTTCTCAAAATGAATTCAACTTCTTCCTTCATTAATTTAAAAATTATGAAGTTTATGAATAAGTAAAGATTATTTGTTACAGTTTTTTTTCGCTTTAATACTCAAACATAAATTGATAAATAGGTATGATAAATTAGGAGCTGAATAAATTTAAAAGGCAAAAAAATCGTCTAAATTTTATGAAAATTTATTTAACCAAATGCCAATGATGAATAAATAAAACACCGCATTTTTTTTTAATTTCTGGTTTTAAAAAGTAATTAAGTCTTGTTTTAAGGAAAGGTAAAATGGTCAGCAGTTTTACTTTTCTTTAAAACTTTACAATTGAGCCTTCAAAGCTACGAACTGAAAATATCCGATCACATAATCTTGTGTGAAAGCATCACTACTAGACATACTCGTTCCAATGATGCAACTCTTTATCATCTACATTTTATAACTATTTTCATTTTATATTTTAGTTTACCATGTTAATAGACAGTCAATCAATGCATACGGCTTTGGACTTTTAAGTTTTTTCCATAACCTCATCGTTTTAAACTAAATATGGAGTCCATGGCGTAAGGAATCCTCACGGAGAAAAAATAAATTCTGGTAAAATAACAAACACTACTCATATGTTAATAACATTTCTGGTTAAAAAAAAAACTAATATATTGGTAATAATAATTTGGTAATAAAACTAAATAATAATAATTTGGTAATAAAACTAAAATATACAGCATTTGACTCATTCATTTGGTAATTTTTTTGTTTAGATCGCAACGGTTTACTGAAAACTCTGGTTTTCAAAATCATAACTCTTATTACCACACATTTAGTAAAAATACATAATTAAAAAGTAAATTTAACCGAATAAATGGTTTTTTGCCATGCTCTAAGGAAACATGAAAAAGCTACCAAATTTTACCACGCTTACTATCGAACTTGTCGATAATAAAGCGATATTGTAATGTTGATTTTAGCAAAATTCATTACCATAGTGGTCAAAATTATCGTGTTTTCTTGTGTTTCCATAGATTCAGAGGCATGATGAATTTTATCATATTCTGGTAGTTTTAACTTTTTTTTCTCAGTGCTGGATCACTTCTTGTATAGAACTGGGGATTCAACCGAGATTCTTCACTCTTTTAACTGCATTATAATTAATCCGCGTACGCGGAATAAAAATTTTTTACGACTAAAATAAAACCTTAAAATAAACCTTAAAATAAAATAAGGAAATATATTTCCGTAATTGTAATTATTGTTTTAAAAGCTATGAGTAAGTTTCTTTTTCTGCATATTAGTAAAAAATGCACTTTAATAAAATCTTCAAACTCCTTCATTGCTTCAATGGCTTACTTAGAGTCCAGCGAGTGCAATTTCTATCAATAAACCAGAAAAATTCATACTCTTTTAATACATCCTTTTATTGATATTTGTTTGGACCGATCTATCTCTTCCATTTAATATCAGGGTTAGTAACATGGGTACAACTCATTAAAAATAAATATGCCTAAGCTTAAGGAGAGTTAATATTGGGATATTGCTTCGATATTAATGCTTGTTGCAAGTCTTAAATATATATAAAATGGATAAAGAGTATCCGACTGTCTCTTTTAAAATCCTTTAATAACTTTAAAATGAAAGTAATTAATTTTGAAACAACGCCATTAAAGGATAAATGTTCTTGCATTACTGATACGATGGTATTAACATTACATTACTGAAATTGCAAAAATACGCTGCACTTATTTTTCATGCAATTTCATTTTTATAAGCTTTGGAGTTGATAGATAAGAAACTAAATTGATATTTAATTTAATCTTTATGCGATGAAAGGAATATTTAGCTAACCATTATATAAAAAGTAGCTCAAAAGTAATTGATTTTACTTATTATTTTAATTAAATGACTTTAAAAAAAGCTTAAATGCATTGTTTTGCCAGTCTCTGAAACTAAGAAAAGTAATAAACTGAAAACTATAGATTTTCAAAAGGACCTGAATTAGAATAAAAGTTGCGTGCAGTGAGCAAAATAAAAAACTGACCAGCCTAAATAACTTTTGATCTAATGATCAGATATTTTACAGGATTTTAATGAATGCAATTTTACATGGTAAAATACAAAGTTTGAGCGAAATTGGATGAACAGTTTCTGAAAAATTCAGCTTTAAAAAAGTCATGCTTTTCAAATTTGATTTCTAAGGAAGTATTGAACCGATTTCGCTTAAATTTTGTATTTTGCCAAGTAAAATTACATTATTTACAAAGATGCAAAATTTTGTATACCTTACAATTAAAAAATTTTTCAACTATTATTAAATAAAGTAATATAAATTAATAAATATTTAGTAAAAATTATTTTTTGCACGAAATTATCTTTGGATAAAAGAATTTTCTAACTGTGCGCAAAAAGTTTTCAATTCACTTCCCAGATTGCGGCTACCCTCCTATATTTTGGAAGTCAGAAATCCGCATCCGTCGAAAAAAATGTATGTTTATTCAGAGAAAATATGTTTTTGTGTTTGAGTTCTTAACTTAAAATATTGTCTGCACTGACTAATTAGCTGTTATAGTTCATTTGAGTCGCACTAGAGCTGCACAATGGGCTATTGGCGACGGTCTGGGAAGCATCCCTGAGGATGATCCGAAGACATGCCATCGCAATTTTGATTCTTTGCAGAGAGGATGGCACCCCCGCATCGGTAGCCCGATAACCTCTGACTAATTAGCATAGTTGATCTCCCACTCTAATCATTAAGATTGAGTCCTCGAATGTGAAGGTCCAATCATTAGATCTAAAATTAGTCAGGATGGTCAGATTTTTATTTTGCGCACCGTACATAATAAGTTGCAATTATACTATGATATAACAGCATATATTACACATATATTACGCATGTACTTAGTAGTAAATCTCACAAAAATGTGACAGCCTGTACGAAAATTGAGATGCCTTCTAATATCTACTATTTGATTTGTAAGTCAGAAAAAATTATTTCAAACAAAGATTATATATTCATAGTATTATAGTGAATGCATGATGATTATAATAAAAGCGAACATGACTAAAATTTAAATTGTATTAAATACTAAAAAATAAAAATAAAGATTAAAATTACCTTTAGGTGGATTAACTGGTATTCCTGATCTATAAAGATTCTCTTCATTAAGCCAATCTTTGTTTCTAATAATCGTTCTTGCCGACAAAACAAGCATAAGAATGCTGACTCCAACTAGAACCAGTTTCTTTCTTAAGGATGATTCTTGCCTTCTGTAGATATTATCTATTCCTTGCGCAACTAATAAACAAAAACCCATACTTGGAATGTACAGCACTCTTTCTGCCACAACAAATCCAACATAGAAAAATAAATTCGTAGCAGGTATGAATGGAAGAATAAGTAATGCCAGCGACAAAGTCACGAGATCAGCTGGGCCAGTAAAAGCTGACCTAGTTGATAAAGCGTGGATATGATTAAATCCTTCATACCATCCATCATTAATTTGACCCATTCCATTATGACCATTAGAGTGGTAGCCATTTCCGTTCGATATTCTATGCCCATTGGTGTATGAATGATGACCATTGCTTGAATATTTTCCACGTGATTTGTGGTGTGAGTTGTTGGATGCTAAAGTATAAGCAATTTTTTGTGTTAGATTGACGCAAGGACACTGTCCTGTGGAATCTCCGTTAGCTGAAACTGTACAATGCGGAGATGTCATGTGATGGTAACTTCCACCATTAACCATTGACCAGCAAGAGGCACTGTACTGACAACGCTTATTGTATGCTTTTACTAGCCAGAAAAGTAAAGTTATTAAGCTTCCATAAAATGCAATGCTGAAGATATTGCGAACGTCCCAAATTGTTGTTAGAAGAGGAATGGCTTCCATTGACCAGTCAAAACTCAGCCACCGTGGAAAAAGCAACATCCAGAAATTGAAAGCGGGTAAAAATAAGAAAGTTAGTGTTCGAGTCAGTAAACTGTCACTGTCAGCTGCAGGGTTATCAGCAGGGGCAAAATCAGGTGCTTTGCTGCCCATTAAATGCAATCTTAAGCCCAGCAATGTAATCCCTGCTGCAAATAAATGCAGCAAACCTTCTCGCATACTTTGGTACCGTTTCTATAATAAAAGAAACAAAACAATATGTTATAATAATAAAATTATCAACTCACTTTCGAACTATTTCATTTAGATTGTGCTTTGTGTTTTCATTACATACAATTTAATAAAAGATTAATAAAGTTGCATATAAATTTCAAAGCATACTGTACACCATTTTATAATGAAGGACGCGCTTACTTTGCAATAAATGAGGATATGCTTCGGAATTCATAAGTTCTTTTCGTATTTTTTAAAAAAAATCAAGTTGAAAAAAGAAATATTTAGTTGATCGAAGTATATTAGGTAGAATGGATACTGCATAAAAAGTTATAGGGATATATTGCATTTTAAATATGGTTAATTTAAAATACGTGGAACAATTGATTGCTAATTATTTTAACTTCGAATGCATTAGATAAAATGCATTCATACGTATAAACTAACTAAACTATTGAAGCCATATTTCCAAATTCCTGCAAGTGATTACCTTTCATATTTTAATGGTCAAATCATCGTAAAAAAGTATTTTTATTCAGGGGAAATATGCTTTTGTATGATTTCGTAACTAAATTAAATGTTAGTATTAAATACTGAGCCTATTTCAGGTTAACCCTTTAAGCTATTAAGACTAGCATTTATTGCATAAAAATTTGATTTAGTGAACTTAAAATATTTAGGGTACCTTTTTTTGGCAATTGCTTAAAAAGTTTGAACGATATTAACTTAATCTAAAAGAGTTACATATAAAATTGAATAAATTTTGTGGCAGTGTAGATTATCCACCCAATATTTATCTCAATAAGCTTTTTTAAAAAAATCATTTCTTATCAGTTAAATGGGGTAATATAATAATAACAAATATCAATACCTGAAATTTGGTTTAAGGCTTTAGTTCATTGCCTAAACGCAATTAATAAAATATACAAATGCCCAGACTCTAGAAATTTTGCCTTAAATATTTCATAAATAAAATTCTTTTGCTTTTTATTCAACAGAGACTTTTAAATGTAATGTGATTTTTAATGCATTATATATTATTAAAGTTATAAAACAACCGATTTTTTAAGTTTGATTCTTAGAAAAATGCATAAATTTTAAATTTTTGTTGATTGTATGAAAAACATAATTATTTTTCCCAATATGCTGAAAATACTAAATAAATAAAATAAATCATTGTGAAAGTAAGAAATATATTTTTAAAGTGATTTAATTAACGAAGAATATTTTAAATTTAAATGCGAAACCAGTTACAAAATAAAAATTACTTTGTCGTTTTCCAATTCCTCATCGAGTATTTAGGGAATACACTCGAAATTATATTGAATATATTTCCGAGAATATATAAATTTTTAATGATTTTGCTATTTTAAGGCAATGTAGTCTTAATTTCACTCTGAGATTATCATAAACTTCAATAATTACATATTTCAATAATTATTTTTTAAGAACTCTACGATTGCAATTAGTAAAAGCAATTAAATTGCGTAAAATGCTTTAAGGAATTTACGTTTAATTTGAAGTAATTATTAATTAATATGAGCTTGTGTGCAGAAAACATGATTGATACCTTAAGGGATTTTACTTGTTATAATTGCATTCTTTTACTGGAGACACATTGTTTAAAAATACAATTCGTGTATAAATATAAGATTGGGAAATTAGGCTTTTAAAACAAATGTGTTTAACGAAGCAATCCTAAATTAGATGAATAAAAATGAAAAACACTATAATGCAAATTTAAAACACGTGACTCTTTGAATAGAGAGTCAGATTTGGCTTTGAAAGAATTAAAATATATTTCTCCAATCTCATAACCATATACACGTTTGACCAGATTTGATAGCCATTTTACCAACCTCGAGTATGGTGGAACTTGATAACTTTTGTTTGAATGATCAGATTTGCATGTGCTAATATGTAATCTCAATGAGTCAAGGGTCTAACCTGAATTTATTTGTGCAGATTATACTTATAAAATTAAAAAATCTGCCACGAAAAGTTATTATCTCTGAATTTCAAAGATATAACTGAATAAATAAAAGTAAAATAAACATTGACGATCTCCTGGCTTTTCTATTGCAAATATACTTTTCAGGTGCCGACCCACATGTATGAGGACCTTTCTGACCTGGGGTCAGGGAGCTGACCTCATGTCAAAAAGGTCCCGGGTTCGAATCTCGCTCAGAGACATGGCTGTTCTTTCCTTTTCTCTGCACGAATGTGGGGGTAACGTTGGCAAGCCTAATATGGTGCCTTCTGAAAGTAGGCCAACACAATTTACCTTCTAATGCTCAAATGACGAATGTCAATGCAAAAGAAGGTAATTGAAAAAAAAGAAGATGTTGTTCAGTTTGTGGTTGAGAGTCAAGCATTCAAATCAGTCGAAGAAGTATGCTTACTCAGCGAAAGAACGCTTGTGACTCTTATTTTGTAATTTAAAATATCATCTGCCCAAATCAACTTGCATATTTATGACTTAATCATTGAAACATTAAAACGTCACCTTCCTTTGTGGAAATCCGATCAGAAAATCGAAAGTTATTAAGGTTATTTTTTTGAGCACTATTCATACATAATGAAATTTTCAGACTTAATTGAAAAACATTATGTCTGGAGACGAATTTGTTCAAGCTTTCTTAGATGCTTAACGTTCGATGGGCTAGAATTACATTCAGAATAGTTTAAGTCATGTTCAGAGATACTAACCTGAAGTTACTTTATTGATGTTTTCATAGATATTTTTCGTCAGTTTTTCACAGTAATGGACATAAGTTTACGTATCAGTATTAAAACTCAAAATGAAACATTTAACTGTTGTTGAAGTTAATTTCTCCCAAAATTTAAACGAGCTAACACAAATTATATTCTACACGATGCTTCCTTGAACAAGGATGAACATTCAAAGCTTATACAAGTACAAAAACGATTGTTCCTGCATCAGAAAAGTAACTCATTTTGACGAGATTTTTTTTCCTAAATTTAAAAAGGAAAAAATTAAAACGTTGTTAAAATTAAAGGTATGCTCACAAAGTAAAAGAAAAGAAGTGCTGAAAACAAAGGTAAAAAAATGGAGAATTTATACAATTAAAAGTGATTTTGTAATTCTGTAGAACGAATTGAAAGCCGGAACATTTATGGAGAATCCGAATTAGATGGTATGCTCTTTATCTAAACAAAAGATGATTTTTAAAGAGAAGGAAACTATTGGTTAGCATTTGTAGTAAATGCAAACCGACAAACAGTTTGTTTATTTTGAAAGCAACATGATATTAATAAAAAAATAATCTTTTTTTTTCAAAAGGGTAATAATAGCCCAGCAGTCAAGATCATGACTATGAGAACAATGAATGCTTTTTCCTTTGAGATAGGACAGGATTATTAACACATTATTTTTTAGAAGCAAAAACTTATCTCAAATTTTTCAATGACAATAAAAAAAATTTTTTAAAGAAAAAACGATTTACTATGTTTTGATAAATCCTACTTCTTTAAAAAAAAATAGAATAAATTTGAGTCGCTTATCTGCATTTTTTTCAAAAAAAATTTCACATTATGTATCAAGAATAATTACAACAAAATTACTTTTCTGCTTTTTCAGAATTAAATATTAATTCTAGTTACATAAAATGTGTAACATCTAATGAAATGCTTCTCGCAACTTACAGATTCTATTTCACGTGAAATCTTATTTTTCCGTTAATTATGGAAGCATAGCAACCATTTTCTCTTTAGCGTTCTTTTTTTTTTTTTGCAATTGTCTTCTTTTCACATCTTAGTAATCTCATCCTAGCAATTAACAGCGATCAAGATATGTTCCCTTTCTACTAAAATCCCAAGATTATGAAGATCCCTAGTGACTTTGTCGCATAGTTAGCTATAAGAAATTAAAATCTTAATTATCTCTCCTTTATTAGCATATTTTTTTGGAAAATTGTTTTTGCTATAATTACTTTAGGAATATGTACTGAATTTAGGAATATCTACTGAATTAGTTGAAAAGAACATTTTATGCACGTAAAATTCTCTTAAGATTTAATGAAAAAAGAGTAACAAAATATGTTGAATTTATCTCGGATCAAACCTTCGAAGGATGGTGCTCAGTTTTACATGTTCTTTCTTTAATTTTAGAACAAAATCAAGACTTTATTTCTCAGTTTCTTTTAAGAAATATGAAGAAAGTTCCCAAATACCAGGCAACTTTGCGACAAACGTTGTATCTTCATTTGGTTGACATTGAAAGGTTGACTAATTAATCCTTTTTTAACATAGTAAAAATATTAGTATGCCAAGCTTGTTTCCTTTAAGACTGAAAGAAGGCATGCTAAAAACGTAACAAAAAAAAATATTTTTTAAAAATTTCACTGTAAACTTTGTTTTTGCCTTTTCTTCATTCTAGCTTTGTCCAGGATTTTAAATGCAACATTTTGTTAGCGTTGAATATTTAATGATCAAGCCAACTTTCGCTTAAAGAAAGTATATAAATGCCTGCGCAAATAAATCTTGATGACCATAAAATCTAAAATAAACCTTGAGAAGGCGAATTGATTATTTGTTTGAAAACGCTTTCTACTCTTGATTTGTGAAAGATGATTCATTCTCAATTTCAGAGGATTTTTCCAGACTTGTTTTATTAAGACAGATTTTCTAAGGCTTCCTATATTACTCATTTAAATAGAGAGTTTATGGTATAATATGTAAATAGAGAGTTAATAGTATGATATCTAAGCAGAGAGTATATAGTAATTTCGAGTATATATAAATGTATGCTCGAGAGAAAAATTCTTTGGTCAATGACTAGTCTGGGATAAAATAATACCAAAATAGCTGTTTTTGGATAAATAATATAGGTCAGAAAGTATGTTGCTCATTTTTTAAGACACATTTTTTTTTAAAAAAGCTATCAAAGTTTGGTGAAGACTCAAAATAAGTGATTTTCAACATACACAGATAATAAATTCTGGAAAATTACTGAACTCCATAGCAATGATATTGCCTGTAAAAAAAGCCATAATTTTGATTGTAAAACTAAAATGCACGGTATTTAAATCGATAGTTTGGTAATTTTTCCTTTCTTATGGTAATGGTTATCAATTAGTGTTCTCATTAAGCCTTAGCAAAAATTACGAAATTGAAAAGTATATATAACCAAATTAATGATTTTTATGCTATGTTCTAAGATATCATGACAAAATTATCAAATTTTACCACATATACCATATTTTATCACAGATTATAAAACCATATTTATTGTTAAATTCACCAGTATCATTACCAAAGTACTTCGGTTAAAATTACCAAGTTAATGGTGTTCCCATAAGGCTAGAAACAAGGTAAATTTTATCATATTCTGACAATTTTGACCATACTTTTGTCTCAGTGAGCATAAATTTTTGCTGCCATTTAAAGCTTCAACACTTTAGTAAGTTGTTACATAAAACTCTGTACAACTGTATTAGTCAAGGAGTATTTCACGATATTATTGTCCAATATGTACGAAAACCATATACGAAAACCAATATGTTAAATTTTTGTAGCAAATTATGGTTTAGGCCGATATATATCACAAAATTATAGTACAGATATTACTGTAGTATTTCAAGAAACGAAATAAAATGAGAAACTTACCTGAAATGGCACCTGTATAAGCTCTTTCAAAGGTACCCTTTGATGTATAAAGAGTTCATATGTTACGCAGACACCAAGGACAGTGACTCCGTGTTCTTTTGTTAGCATAGATAATGCTGCACAGATCAATGAAGAATATAGAAAAAACCAACGGCGTGTGCATAGTTCTGAACAACTTCTATATTCACAGTATTTTATATAAAGCATGAGACAAATCAAAAAGAAGAGACAAGCTCCAACGTCTGCTCTTCCAACAATGCCTGCTACCGCTTCTGTATGAATAGGATGAGCAGCAAACAGTAAACCAGCCACCACAGTTGGTACAGGATTTTTGAAAAACAACGACGAAGCAAGCTTAGTAAATAGTATTGATACGAGAGCGTGTAAGAGTACATTAATGAGGTGGTAACCCCATGGATCGAATCCACCTAACCAATGATTCAAGCGAAATGTTAGGACACATAATGGCCTGTAAGATTTATGAGATCCACTGTGTGTTAAAGGAGTGCCCCAGAAGTCGTTCTTGAACAGAGAGGAGAAAGGCGTTGTAGGCAGTAGGTCTTGATTTGTCTTGATGGCTCGGCTAGAAAAAAAAAACATTTGTTCAAAAAGTTAAATACTTAGGCTTATAACGTTTACACGTTAATTTAAACAAATTTAGTTCATAAAGTGCTGATAGCAAAAATGTTGGAAGAGATATGCTGTCACACATTTCTTGTCTGTCATCATGAAAGCTTTTATTTTATTTTATAACCGGAGATGAATAGAGATCCGATTCTGAGTTTAAGCCTATCAGTATTCAACTCCATAGCCTTGTAATTTTGAGCCCAACCAAAAGTCGAGGGAACTCCTGGATCAAGCATTGGGACAGACTAGCTTTCATGACGGACTTTTTTATGGAAGTTATCCGCATTTTTGTTACGTGGAGAGGAAAATTACGAAATGTTACGTGGAGTGATATTATATCTAGGTTGATTATTAACATTATTTCACTTTAGTGAAAACCACTGGTATCAGAATTGTAGTTGTTTGCAAAAAAATACTCTTATGTTAACGCTTAAATTTTGAATTAATTCTGGAGTTATTAAATAGTTTTTTTTAAAAGACATTTCGGTATAAAGGGAAAATTAATTGCTATGAAACTATAATTTCTTGGAGTCAAAGCTTGCTTATGCTTAAGAGTCGATATCTTCTTTTAATTTTTAAATAGTTTTGGGAGTTATTTAATTCAAATGCAAAAAATTAAAGTGTTTTTGAGGTTGTTTTGAGATTTCAAGGTTGATTTTAAGTTTATTTTAAATATGTTGATTTCAAAAACTAAGTTGACTGAAGTTGACTTCAAAAACAAACATAAAAGATCAAACTCCTAAGGAAGTTGTTTCATTCACTCTTGAGGTTGTTTGTCAGCCAAGGGAAATCTAGTTTAGAGCAGCCAGCTTTAGAGTGGTTCTTTTTGACATATACGTGTTTTTTTTTTCTGCATTTCAAGCAAATAAGTATATTTGAGGTGTGAATAATTTCACCCAATCTCAACCAAAAGTATTGTGAAGTTCTATATGAGGTTGATTTTATGAGGTGTAAATAAAGTTTAAATTGAGGTTTATTATTGAGGCTATTTTGGTACAAAACACAACCTCATTTTCTTCCTATGTGTATTTTTTTACAAGTGCCAACCTCAAAACAATCTCAAAAACACCTTATTTTTTTATAAGAGTTGCGTTGTTAGTGAGAGTAAGTGAGTAGAGTTAAAGATTCTAGTGTATGTAATATTTTTTTAATCAACATCTTATATTCGTTATGGTGTTTTCTAAATCGTTCTTTGACAGTTAGTAAGAAATTTCAATGTCTAAACATATACGAGCTATACATATTTCAATTATTACATGGTGATAATTATTGTTTCCTTTTACATTGTAAAAGAAGTAACCCCTATTATTTCCACCTAAACTCATTCAGTAATATATTTCATAAATAAAAGAGCACGGTAACTTTCTACATAGATTGAATTCCAAGAAATAGAAACAGAAATAGATATTCTAAGACTAAAAGCAAAGAAGGGGTGAAATCACATGAAAAGTAATTGTAACTCAGATCACGAAGTTCCGGTATAAAGTGTTCTGTTCGTTACTTCAGGCTGAGGAGCAAGCAGAAGAAAAGTATCAATATACTCATTGTCAAAAAAAGTCACGCACATCCATATTATTTCTATAGAGACTGAGTATCTTTCGTAAGCGAGTCATAGGAAAGGGCTATATTTGGCGAAATATATATAAAGATCATCAGAAGTCCTACCAGAAAATGACCATTATATCAGTTTGTAAAATTTAATTCGGGGAAAAAGACGTGAAGGTAATCAAATGTTGTAAGCATACCAACAATTTTAGAAAAAATAAGTTTTGGCTTCTAAAAACTAATTAAATTTTCTTTTTGGGATTTATTCCCGCAGCGTCACTACTGAATTGGTTGGAGTTCAAACAATTCCTTTTTCACACTTTTATCTTATACATTGTAAAAAAAATCCAATTCAAATAATGGTAAAAAGTACAAATTTTAAGGTACAAAATAAAGAATACGGATGAAAATACGGATTTTAGAGTAAAAATTACCTGCACTTAGGGTGCCGGTACTTTTTTCCGTAAAATCCATTTTTTCCGGTGCAATTATAGAACAAAAAATCTGATAAACCGTAATTTTTACAGTTATAATTTCCGTAAAAATTACTCAATCGCTCTAATTAAATAAATATTACTGTAAAATTTACGGTGCAATATCTTACAGTAAAATAGATTTTATGGAGATGTACCCAAATGAATTCTGAATTTTTTAGAGTGTATGCGCAGCTATTCTAAAAAGAAAACATAATTTAACGAAAAGTTGAAATTTTAAAGGTGTTAAAAATAATAAACAGCTGCAAGATGAGTTAATGTAAAGTCCGAAAAAAATGCGCTTTTAAATAATAATTACAGCATAAATTTCGCTAATGTACATATATACAAAACCTGTCAACTCTTCTGGATCTTCTGGAAAATGCTATTTTTAAAATCAATCTCGCAGCCACTTTCATGCATTCAAACTGGATTTTTGTGTTTATAAATTTGACTTAAAATGGTTTTGACTATCGTTATGTTTAAATAGTTTAAACATATATATTGAAAATCTACTACTCATCATTGCGTGTCTTGATGAAGGAGCAAAATGTCAATGAAATGTTTGCTTACAATACCAATTCAAATTTCGTTTCATTACCCTTTGGTCTTTGAAGAGCGTAAAAATTGACAGATATGATCTACATATATAAGTGTAAAAACAAATTAAGTTTAAACGAATTTTTAATTGCCAAAGCATATTAACATTTCTTTCGAGATCTGGACAACGATACCATCTCATACATTTTTTATGGCAAAATAGTTTAGACAAGCCTTGAGCATTTTAGTTAGGTTTATAAAATTTTTTGAATGATTGATCAGATTTTGAAATAGATAAAAAAAAAAATTTTAATATGACCTTTTAAAGTACTCATTTAAAACACCTAGCCCATAAAATTTATGACTGTAAAAACTGTGTTTTACTCTACCAATGGATCTTCCTGCTGAATGAAGTCTAACAATACCAGAATATAGGCAGCTTTCCAAAACTATTAAACATACACTCTAAAAAAGAGTTTCTCAAAATTGAGCAAAAATGTGACAAAATATCCCCGATACAAATGTATACCAATTTGAAAACCCTATGCATTCAAAATTGAAACAGCGTATACTAATGTTTGAGAAAAATGCGTAGTCTCAAAAGTGATATTGAAGAAAAAATGTCATTTTGCTGCCGAAAGTATTCAAACCAAGGATCTCCGGGATCGTAGAAGGATGCTCTACCAAAGAATATATAAGTGAGTTGTATATTCTCACATTATATATTCTTTGACTCTACTACCATTTTAGATGTAACCCTAGTTTAGGGACAGTAAGGGAGCTTCATGTACTGGCTGCATCATGCCATACTAATTTCTAATTTCAATAATACAAATGGTTGCAAATAGGAAAATATGGTCCAATTAGCTTATTCAGGAGACCGGTAATTTGAATTTTACTTTTTGCTTATTTCGCTACATCTTAATACATTTTTAAAGAGTGTCATGTACGTCATGATGTGTCATTGTGGCTACAACTACATAAAGCTTCCTAACTCTCCTTTTACAAGTTGTTTGAGAATCATACGACGACCCCTGGGGTACTGTCGGCAGCAAACGAACATGTCTCTCTCTCTCTCTCTCTCACACACACACATATATATATATATATATACTATAACAAAAAAATCGACGCACCAAGAAGG
>NC_092214.1:61438704-61455047 GCF_043381705.1 Parasteatoda tepidariorum
GTACTGTACAAAAGTGACATATATATATATATTCTCTAAAATTGAATTGTTTTCGATAGGTTTCTATTTAACATATATCTGCATAGGTCTCTAGAGAAGTGCCATAGAGAATAGATTTTTGAAGTGAGTTTTTCTGAAACGTATATTCGAGTCACGTTGAAACACACAAAGGAAAAGTAATCGAAGTTTCAGAACGTGAAGTCTTATATGAGCGCGAGGGGAAAATGCACTCAGATTATATTCTATTTCTTTGTTCTTCTTTTGAAGAATTCTTTGAGAATGATTCTTTTTTTTTATCCTTTTGATCTGAAAACAACGTTCGCAGTATTTTTTTTCGCCCACAGGTAATTGAAACATTTTCAAAATTTGAATATGTTCAATTTTAAATAGTCTTTAAACACCTGAAACTAGTATTATTATCATGTTTTAACATGCTGCGAAATTATTATAACCTATCTTTAAAGAGGTTAAATCACTTTTGGTCGTTTAACGTTTTCCAAAATCAGATATGAATATTTAAATCTCGATGAAATTCTGGGATTTTTGATATAAAATCCATTATTTTAGCACGTAAAAGTGCGAAGCATCAAAATATGCTTTACAATAGTAGAGCTATCTTTTTTTTATATTAAATAATTCTCGACTTTATTAGGTATTCTGATATATTCATTTTTAATATGTTTTGTAGATAGGGTCAGAATATAACCAGAAACACGGTAAATTTTACCGAGCTTTTTGGTGTTCCCATAGATATATTCTGCTAGTTTTGACCATGCTTGCTAGTTGCTTGTTCCTATATTCTGCTAGTTTTGACCATGCTTGTTTTCTACAGGATTCTTCAGAAAAAAGTTTTTTTCTCAATTTGATAGGAATTTTATACAGATCTGAACTTATATGCATCGATTTTCTGAAGAAAAGAACAGCTTAAGTTTGTGTGGTGACATGCAGCCAAGTACAATTTTTAAAATATTTCTTCGTTTTTAGGCACACGTTTTTGTACAATATTAACTGTTGTTTGTCTTAAGAGTGATGTAAATATCTTTCTTATTAATAATGAAACTGTATATATTAAATACTGTAAATTTCTTTTTTATTACATTTGATTTCTTCGATTGTATTACGGGACTGTGGTAGCTCAGTGGTTAGAGAATCGAACTCCAATCCAGAGGGACCGGTGTTTAATCCTGGACTCCGTTAAGACCCACCCCGTAAATGTAATATCCGTGTTCGTATAATCTAGGGAATCAAAAGTGATGTGATCAGTCGCTGAGCAGTACCGTGGGTACATGGATCTGGATAAAATTTCCTTCCCCTTCCGATCTATGTCTAAATTGAGGAAGTGATCTCACAAAATTTATGTTGATGCGTCTTCGGATCATCCTCCGGGATAGTTCCCAGACCATCGCCAATAGCTCATTGTGCAACTTTAGTGTGACTTAAATAAAGTAACTACCTACCTATTGTATAACGAGTTATACGGAAATATGAATATGAAGAAATTTATAAAATTCTTGGTTTATTGATAATTTTTCCTGTAACCTCTTAATGTGTACATGTAAAACATAAACAACAAATACATGTAAAAACATAACAAATACATGTAAAACATAAACATAAGCAGCATATTTTTATTTATTTCTCCAAAATAATTTTTAGGAATTATACAATATTTAAATTCGTAAAAGTAAAATATAGTTTGATACATGATAAAAACAATTACATTAAGCATTCTTTAAAGTTAAAGAAAGAAAGTTAAGAAAACTTGAATGTACAAGTTATATCAATGTAACTTTTTTTTTATAACTAAGCCATCAAAAAAGAAGTGACGGGAGTCAACGACGTATTATAGAGTTCCTGCACGGAATTTTACTTCCGAAATCCGGAATTTCCTACAACTACACGAATAAACATCTCAAGTGTAGGACTTCCGCAATTGAACCAGAAAATCCTTGATTTTTTTTTTATCCTCCATTTTCTGTATTTTTTCATATATATTATTCTACATGATAAGTAAAAAAAAAGTATAAAAAAGATTCTAAAAAGATTTAGCTGGAAAAACTTGATAGTAAGTTCGAAGCTTTTTTGAAAACTTGTTATAGTTTAATGATTTTTAACAAAATGTATTGTTTTTGTTGTAGTATACATAAATATAAACTGCAACAGAAGTTTTTGCTTAGGATACTTTTCTCCGTAATGGAACAACAGTTGTCATTAAATCGTTGATTTTTTTCTTTTTGTTTTATTTATTACAAAAAGGTGTATTTTTTAAAATTTTGTTTTTAATTTTATATACTGTGAAACTCGATATTTAAAATATATTTGGAGAAAAACATCAAGTTATGAACTGTCAAAACAAAGTAAAATTTTCTTATTCTTATTTTTAGTCTAAAATACATTGAGAAATTGTCAAATTTTCAATAAAAACAAAAATAATAAATGCGTGAAGTTTTGAAAAACTTCATATAGAAAGATATGTAGATTAAATTTACAAGTAAGAAAAATAAAATAAATGAATAAAATTTCTTTCTTTATATTTTCCTATAAGGATAGGAAGACAACTTAGTTCAAATAAGACATTTTAAGTAAAACTAAAACTTTTCGCAAATAAAAATTTTCTTAGACATTGCAATAATAAAATTAAACTTATAGAAGAACAATGAAAATTTTAGTTTAAATGCAACAAATTATTATTAAAAATCAAGTGTAAAAAAGTAATGCACAGTTAAATTTAGCACAAGTGTTGGAAAATATAATGAAAGGTAATTATTTTTTTCTAATACGTTAAAAAATGTAAAACATAATATCAGGCTGTCATTGTTTGTTTTCTGTATTATGGAAGTGTGGAATAGAATACTTCTATAAAGACATGTTATGTCAAACTATCTTTCGTAGTTGTTTCAATCAAATTTTATTTCACCTTTTTACTCGTTTTCTGGTTTTCGTTTGGTTTAAAAAAGTCCAAACAAGTCAAATTTTTTTAATAATTTTTTGATAAGTTGAGTTCAAAATGCATGGAACTCTTTTCTGTCAGCAATATGTAGCAAAACATCTGCTTTGTGCTTCAAATATTAGCAATATGGCAAAATTTTTTTCGCGTTTAAGAGTCTGGAATTTAAATTGTTCTTTAAAGACTCTCTACCGATTTATATAACTGTTACGAGTTTGTAACAGTTATTCAAAGAAGTTAGATTAAATTTTGTCCGTCTTTAATTTACGCAAGTTATGAAAATGGCTCAAAATATCTGTATAAAGAGAAGCCAAAGTTTTATAAAAATTGAAAACGTTCGTTATCTAAAATTTCATTATTTGAAAAGCTACCTCAATTCTTCATTGTATAGACACATAAAAAATTGGAAACTATTCAGTGATTTTAATTTTCTGAAACATATATTTTTAAAAGTTTAATACATTTTATTTTAAGTAGTTTTCTGTCCGTTTTTCACAAGGAGAAAACAATTCTTGTAAAATCACCGTACTGTACAAAAGTGACATTTCTTGTAAAATAAAATCATACTTTTGGTTAATAAAACCAAAATATAGGGTATTTAAACCATTTATTCATTAATTTTTCCCTTCATATGGCAGCAGTTTACCAGAAATTCTAATTTACAAAATTATAATTTCAATATTTATATAATTATTTTATAATTGTAATATAATTATTGTAGTTTCAATAAAACTATATTTTCAAAACTATAGTTCCAAACAATCAGTAAAAATGAAAGGTACTTGTATACAAAAGTGAATTGTAAATATAACATGCTTTAATATGTCTTTATGTTATGCTCTAAGGTATTATGATAAAATTACTAAATTTTGCCACATTTACCAAATTTTATCACACATAATAAAACCATATTTTATTGTTAATTTTACCAAAATCATTACCAAAGAGCTTTGGTTAAAAATCATCAAGCTTTTTGGCGTACCAAAAGAACCAGAAAAACGGTAAATTTCACCACATTCTGATAGTTTTGACCATACTTTTCACAGGGAATTCTTTTGAGCAAGATAGTATGGTTGAAATTTAAAACATTACTTCCAATCTAAAAGGACTCAAACCGGGGATTTCTTTTATTTTCCCTGGCAAAAAATCTTTAATTAATATCCTTAACGTGCTACTTCAAAAAAGTTTCAGCACGATAAAATACTTTCACTAAATTAATAAAACTGGAATCTCTTCATAAAGCATTGGGTCAAAATTAAATCAAATCCAATCCTTGTCCATTAATTATAATTGTTCAGAGATTCACGAAAAATTAGAATAAATGTGACAAAATTCTCACACATCATGCAAATCCATATTCAGTAGAGAAGTTGATAAGTTCTCTTAAGGCAGCGAGCCTTAAAACGAGACCATCGGGAACTATCAATTTTGTGTAATTTTCTACTCATAAAATATCGGAAAGTTGTGCAATTTTTTTTCTTAGCAAAAATTATTTAATTAACATCCTTAACGTACTACATCAAAAAAGTTTCAAAACTATAAAATACTTTTACTAAATGAATTATACTGGAATCTTTTCATAAAGCACTGGGTCAAAAATTCAATCCAATCCAATCCATGTCCATTAATAATAATTTGTCAGGGAATCACGAAAAATTAGAGTAAACGTGACAGAATTCTCATATATCATGAAATTCCATATTCGGTAGAGAAGTTGATAAGTTCTCTTGAGGCAGTGAGCCTTAAAACGAGACCATCGGGAACTATCAATTTTGTGTAATCTTGTACTGATAAAATATCGGAGAGAAAAGTTATCTGGCACGTGTTTTCTGGAGCGAAATAGAGGAACTCAAAAGTCATCAACGTGGTAATCGATGCGACTGAAAGACAATTTCCGGATTAAAAGAAGCAGAAGAGGGCATGGGAGTCCTCATGTCAAATGACTTAGACACATCTACTCTTAAGGACAGATTATATGCTTGGTAATCATGCAGAAGTGTACTCATTGCAATTTATGGTTAAGGTGTAATTATTCAATCCTAGGAGAGTTTAGTCTCAAAAGAGTATAGCTGTTATTTCCAATAAATATTTCGTTTAATGTTTTCTAGAATTTGAACATGAAAAAATTTGAAAAAATTGTAATACGCAATAAAATATTTACTTTCTGTCAAAAATTAAAAAACTTAGACGTTTTTTCAGTATATTTTTTTTTTTATTTCAATCGCTTTATTTCAAAATAAAGTGATTGAAATAAAACAATAACTGAAATAAATAATAATAATAACATAATTCTGGTTAATTAAACCAAAATATACGTTATTTAAATCGATCACTAGGTAATTTTTCAGGTTCAAATTACGATATAAAGTGCCAGTTATTTAAGGGCATCATCCGTAAGATCCTTTTTTCTATAAATTCCATTTTTACCGTAAAATATTATACCGTTATTTTTTTAAGTAATATTTCTTTAATTAAGGAGATACAGTGACTTTAAGGTAAATATTACTGTCAAAATTACGGTCTATCAGATTAAAGTAATATGTCCCTGTAAAAATTGGCAAAAAAATTTTAAAAGTAATACTTTGCTATAATTTGATCCAGAATTTTTTACAGATTACTGAAAAGTCTAGTTTTCAAATTTATAGTTCCTAATCCCTCTCATTTAGTAAAGAAATACAAAATTGAAAAGTAAATTTAACCCAATAAATAATTTTGATGCCGTGCTCTAAGATATCATAATAAAATTACCGAATTTTATCGCATATTATAAAACTTTATTTTATCGGTAATTTCTTCAAAGTTCTTACCAAAGCGCTTCGGTTAAAAAATTACTAAGCTTCGTGTTCCCATAGGGTCAGAATTACTGTAAGATTAATCTTATTTTTTGAGTTTTGTATTTCCTTTTTTTTCCTAAATACTCAAACTCACAGAGTGAATTAGCATTCATCAACAATACAATATGAATCACCATTAGTCACATCATATTTAATGTTTTTTTAGCTAAACCTACAAATTTATGAAATAATTAGTGCTAATACACATTGTAAGAAATTAATATAATTATTGTTTGAATTCACTATAGATTTTCTGTCTAAATATCTTGGTAAAAAGTAAGAAACACTCAATAGATTTCAAGCATTTATTTTAAAATTGATTTAAATTTTTTTTAATAATTTAAATCGTAATTTAAAGTAATTTTTATGAGAAATTAATTTTTTAATTCCCATAATATAATTTATTTCTATATATCATAGAGATAATTATATACTCCATAATTTAATTATATGCAATGTCTATATATTGATTTTCCTATTATTTTCTCACGAACTATAGTATTTCAATTCTTTTAGCAGCTGGTTGAATTATCAGGAAATAAATGCACTAATAAGTTTTGTTTTGAATTAGATTTAGTGTATTATTCCTCTGCAATTAATTTAAGAATTTGAAATAGGCGTATGCCATTTTCTTCCATAGCTTAATTCTATTTTAATAATTTTATTGGAATTATGTAATAACAATATGTTATTATTCTAAAAAACATATTCGTAAATTTGCGTCCTATTTAAATCAAGTGATATTTTATTCTCGGAGCAAAATTTGCAATTTAAACAAATTAAATAATACACATAACAGTAAAAATTTGTTCATACTTTTACAGTCCTTTTATTTATTCAAAGCTAAATTTAAGATTGTATTTGAATCAGTAAGTATCAAATATTTATTACTGATAATCATCTGAAGCTAATACAGAAAAATTTTGTATTTAACCAACTCTAGTATATATATATATAGTAATATACTTCTGTTATATAATTATAGCCACATTATCAAACTTTTGCAATTTTTTTATACAGGAAGTTCCATAAAGACCACCCTTAATATATGTTTTAGAAAACAAAAATATATAGACATTGGTGAACTCAAATTAGTATTTAACCAACGAAAAACAACTCTTCCAAAAATCTGACAAACCACGGTATTGGTAAAAAGTGGTATGAAACAGCAAGACAGGTTTGATTGCGAAAGGAAACGGAGAGGAGTTTAAAGATGACTATTACCTTTATGCTTCAACCTCCAATTAAATCTGTTTTGTTGTCTACCATCCGCTACAGTAATTTTTCTGATTTTGATAGCATTTTGTCATTATCCTCAGTCAAAAACTTGCGACCCGCAACGCGTCTACTTTTTTCTTTTCATTTTCGATAAGGATTTTAAAAATACGTATTAAAGGTCGTCATTACGGAACACCTTGAATAAATAAATCTAATTTAAGCACAATCAGTTCATAAAACAACAATATGCTCTTAAGGAAATGAGAATTGCAGATAAAAAGCTTAAATTATCTGCACAAAAGGAACAGAGGAGTTCCATTCAAAATACAAACAACCACTTTTCGTCTCCTTGTTAATAAGCAGACATAAGAAACAACTATGAAATACAGTTTTGGAACTGTTTCCCAAAAGTAAGAATCGGTTGAAAAGACGCAGATCTCGAACATGCAATGGATATTGGCTTTTACGCGATTTATTGCCTCTGCACAAGCTGTAGCATTTTCTCGCGAACTTGGTACAATTTGAAGGGAGGTAGTGCTTGGAAATGGGATCGTTAAATTTTACGACTGATCATCAGATGCACATGCCTTTCTTGTGCTTCGTTAATGACTGCATCTAAAGTCATCCTACTCCTAGAAACTCCTCGTGTTTGCTATCCCTGAAGGCTCCTTACCCTTGTGGTACTAAAGGCATAGGAAGAGTCCCTACTACAGACTAACAAAGAGCCCCATCAAACTTTTTCGCTCATGCTTCATAAGAGGAGTCTTCCTAAAATGGGATGCCTGAGATTGGAAATGGCATAAAATCTCCATTGAGAATGACCGAGAATATAAAAAGAATCAAAAATATCTAATGAATTACGAGAAAAGAAGCTATGCCTTTTTTTTACCTCAGGACAGTAAAGAGAATGGAAGTTGGCGCATAAATTTAGTACTTTTTCTTTTTATAAATGTCAAAGAATACCAATCTAGCTTTTTACTTCTTTATTGAGTTAAGTAGATAGGAGCAAGCTGTTGCAAAAGTACTTTTTTTTTATTGTTGACCTCGTATACACTAAATTGTTTAGAATTTTCTAAGTCGAAACTTCTGACTTATGCTCACATTCTGAAGACTGTAGATTGCCTATTTTTTGACCACTAAGGCAAGAAAATTATCTTTAGGTCTTACGCAAAACATATGTAGGAATTGGATTTAAGCCACTGTAGTGATGCATGTTATTTTCGTATGCCATGTGATAGGAGTATCAATGTACTCCTATCACATATCCTATCAATGTACTATACCTCCTATCAATGTAAATAATTATGTATGTCATATGGCACACATAATTATTTATTCATCAGTTTCGCAGTTTATCCGTGGTATGCTTCTACGAGCAAAAATCTAGGCAAACCTCAATCAATACTAATTCCTATAGTTGCAATCTGTTCAAAATGCCTGTAAGAGATTCTATTTCGTAATTTATTTTTTCATTCAAAAATTCTTTAACTCGAAATGTTGCCCACACTATAAAAAATGGATACTTAAATATCACGAAACTTTTTCCGTTTTTGACGAAACTGATTCCTGGAGATTTCGTCGAAGGGGCGAAATAACTCTCGTGACTTCGTCAACATTAAATTTTCTTCAAAATTAAAAAAATATTTCGCAATTCTATTTTTTCCAAAAAAAGTAAAAAAGTATCGCAGTACCTAACTTATCTAGTTTTTTGATAATCACTTTAACGCGTGAACCATATAAGTGGCTAAACATAACAAGGACAGATAGACAGAAAGATGCATTACGCCCATCTCAGAAGCGGGATTCGAACCACGAATTTTCCTTGTACGAGGCTAACTCTTTGACCTCCAAACAGAAAGGTCAACTTAATTTGTCTCTTTATTTTCAATTGTCTAGTCTCTGTTCTAGTTTCGTCAGTTTAGTCAGCATTCTCTCATAATGTTTCAAGTTAAGGAAAAATTTTCGTCATATATTATAGAGTTCATGTTTCGTCATAACTGACGTATTTTCGTGACTAAATGATTCGCAAAATTAATGAAATACTGCTCAAGGATTGCTGAATCGTCAAAAGTTTTATCTCTGAGAGTGCAGTGGTATTTTTCCTGGAATCTCGTAATGTTGCTGTAGAATCTATGAATCCTTGATTAAACATTATATAGCTTTCAAATGTATTGCATAGCTGTTTTTTTACAATGAAGACCGAAAAAATGCTGTGAAAAAACTGAACAATAAGAATAACAACCAGATACTTATACTACAAATAAATATTTAAAAAAAAATTCCATTGGGAATAAAAATTAAAAACTAAAGCAATTTTTAAAATATGGTAATAAACGCAAATCAACATTGCCCCTCTCAAAGAATCAAAGTGGAAAATTGTTATTTTGCGTGGCTTGTTCTCTAAGTAATTTAAAAATGTTAATGTACGTTAAGCAGAAAATAAATAGACATCTAAAATATTCTAGAGAATATTAATTTTGATTCATATACCTATTTTGACTGCAGTTAATGCTAAAGGGCTAAAAGAATTCTACCTGAGTTACAATTAATCAGTTTGTGAATTAATTTATTTATTTTTGTATTTAAAGAAATACTTGCTTGGAAATTGATAGCTTTATTTAGACAAAAATATTGCATAGTTTTGAAAAATAAGAAAAAGAGGTTTTATCTTTGGAGTGTGTTAACAATTACAATGTTTGCTTTCAGGATTCCACTGAGAAGAAACGTTTTACTAAGCATGCATCCAAAGCAAAACAATTACTTAAATGCACCTATAAAGCTAAGAGTCACGTTTTTAAATTAAATTTTCTAGGCTAGTTAAATATATAATGAAAAAGATAATGCGAACTCGCAACACTCACATAAATTGTCTGCTACTAATGAAAAAGAGCTGTTTTCGGAATTTAAAGAAAAATGAAGTAGACTGGAAGGAAATGTTAGACATACCAGAAAAAAACGCTGGATGAAATGAGTTTTTATTTTCTAAAATGCATCATATAATTTTTTTCATAATTAACACATAGTTTTTTTCTAATTTAAATGATACTTAGTTCATGTAAGTTTAATTGCGATATTTTAGTCTAATTTTGTGTATTCACTCACTCTTACCCAATATGAATTGCCTTTTAAAATCATTTTTTAAAGTCTTGTTAAAAACATGTTTAATGGTTTTCTTTTTTTTTCAAATAGAGAAATTGCATTTCTAAACATGTAATGCGATTTTTACAAAAATGAAAAATTCTAAGTTTAAAATCAAAATTTCTTCTTTTTTTAAGAAAGTAACGATAAAACCTAAACTGATGCTTACCTGTACCACTATCTAGTATAAATTCTATGTCCGTTAAAAAACGTTGTACATTTTGTAAATTGCAGCATTAATTATAACGAGCAAATTTCGTGTAATAAAATCATTTTAAAAATACTATCTTGATTTAAAAATGCAAACGGAAGTATTAAATCAAAACAGTCTCGATAATATGATCTTTGTAAAGGAAACATTAGTCAAATCATGTAAACATAAATTTTCTCTCGCATAAAATATATATATGTGTGTGTGTGTGCGTGCGTGCGCGCGCGCGCGCGTGTGTGTGTGTTATTTAATAGTACATTTTGTTCTAGAGGATTTTTTAATTTATGTCTTTAAATATGAGAAAAATGTGGAAGAAATCATAAAAAAATAAATAAATAACTGAAGTAAGCAAGCACACTGTGCCGGAGGTTATATTTTTAATTCAGTCAATAGAACTTTTTCTGGAACTGAATATAAAAATTTATTACAATACAGTTTTGAAATTTCTATAAAAAAACAAACGCAGCATTTTTTAGGCTACATAATCCGGCAAAGAATTATATAATCCGATATTTTATTTATTTAGAAAAATTGTCAATTTATTAGAGCATACCATATCACAATCGAAATAGCATGGAATTGAAAAGATAATGAGATTGTCCGAAAAAAACGAGCAAAAATATTGGAAAGCCTTCCCTTATCCTTCTTTTCGCTTGAATTCTTCCATTTTTTAGGCTCCGAAAATTTGGTATCCCTTCACTTGCAGGGTGCGAAAAGATTCATGAGCCTACGATTCCTAAAAAGATCAGGTCTTGCAAAGTCACAAGAAATGTCACTTCTCTTAGATTCAGGCATTTGACGCTTTTTTGGAGAGCAAACCAATTTGGGAGTTTTGTGACTAGATGAAGAAAAAAAGAAGCTTTTCCTTTTTTTTTCCTTTTAGACCCGGTTACGAACATTTTTTTCCTGTTTTTTTCGAAATCGCTTCCTTGATCTCCGATAGTCCTTTTAATCTTCTGTGCGGCTACTTTTCAATCACACCAGGAGGAGTTCCAGAACGTTTTTTTTTTCCAATTTTTTTTTGAACCCAAGACAGGCTGTCTATTGTCTAGAACTAGGTAACTTTTATTCTTTTCAATCTGCGTTTGTTTTCTTTTCTGTTTTGAAAAACGAAATTACTTTGTATGTAACAGAAAATTAAAAAAAAAAGTATGAATAAAATAAATAATAAAAAATACTGAGAATGTTCGCACTCGAAAAGTTTTTTGCCGTTTTATAGATTAACACTTTGTATTTACAGTATTAATATTAATTCATTACTCTCATAAATTTAAATTTCCGAAAGCTTATTAGTTTTTAAAGAATAAAAAATATAATTTTTTTGTGACATTCGTATGTAACAATAGAATATAAAGGATAATAGGGAGTAAACTTAAATAAATATATTAATTTACATGAAAGTTGTACACTTCATTTTTATACAAATAAGTTAAAAAAGGAAATATTCTATTTTAAAGATTAATATAACGCAAAAAGAGAGAGATTTCTGATTATAAGAAATTATAATTGTCTTATGAAATCAAATTCCATAGGCTACGTATTTTTTGAAGCTTTTTTTTCACTTTTGTATGAAGACAGTTGGTCTGAAATTATAATAAATGTATCTATTATAGTGCTGTCTTACCAATAACAATAATAGTATTGATCTACATTGTGACATGAATATTTTGTTATTGAATGATGCTAGACTTAGTCATATAATGTGACACATGAAATATTATACTATTATAGCAAACTTTAATTTTATTTGTACTATTTTTTTAATTTTATTATCGTTGTTAAACAGACGACCCAATTTTAGGGTCTACGACTGCTAACGTTCAACTCCATAGCCTTATAATTTTGAACCCAATCCAGAAGACAAGGAAACTCCTGAATCAAGTATTGGGAGAAATTTGCCTTCGTGGAGGACTTATTCTGAAAGTACTAACCCGTATTTGCGTTACTGGGAGATTGGAGAGGAAGACCACGAGAACCGCAGATGCCATGATTCGTTTTCCAGATTGTTGTATCGATCAGCCATCACAGGTATTCGAACCCGGTTCTCATCATTGGAAGGCGAACCCTCTATCCCCTGAGCCATCGAGGCTCTATTTGTACTATTGGAAGCATTCAGTAGTATTATTATGTTCTACAGTTTCAATTAACTATTGAGATATGATCTCACTTTATTATTAATTAATAGCATGCATTATTAGAATTGTTTATTTATGCGAAAGCATTTCCGAAATACTTAACGATAATAAAGAAATAATAACGCATCAGAATTATTTACCGCATGTAATAACTTAATAAATTTTTGAAAATATTGCTTAGAAGCTTTGATGAATGTCAAAGAACAAAGACACTATATATTTAATCAGTTGGTATAGCAAGAACTTTCCGCATTTGGTTATTGATGCAGCAGTTATTATGAAATTTCGAAGCATATGTTTTGTAGTTATATTACAACTATTATTAAAATGAATATGATATGGCCTTATAAATCCGAAATCATGAAATTACAGACAAATATAGCTAGTAATAATGATGCATTACTATATTGAATGGGATAGATATTTGCGCCACAGAAATGATGCATGTGTAAATTAACTTCATTATCATTTGGAGATTTTCAGATCAAAAAGTTTTTAAAGTTTACAGTAACAGAACATTGATAAATGGCCTAATTCAATAGCAACGGTTCTTCTGGTTCAGTTTTCAATATTTATAGGAAATATAGGGGACCGTTCAACTATTACGTAACCATATTTTGGTAATTTCGGACTCAAATCGTCAGAAAAATAATAATCTAACCACACTGAGAAAAAAATTCTGATAAACTGTAAAGTAATAACATTTCTAGTAAAAATACCGTAATTCTGGTTGATAAAACTGAAATATGCTGTGTTTAAGCAATTCATTTGGTAATTTTTCCGTTAATATGGTAACGGTTTACTAGAAATTCTGGTTTTCAAAATTATAGTTCTTATTCAAGCACATTTTGAAAAAAATGCAATACTGATAAGTAAATTAAACCGAATAAATTGTTTTTATGTCATGCTCTAAGGTATCATGATAAAATTACTAAAATCTACCTCATTGACCAAATTACATATTTTATTCTGCATATTTTATTCTTAATTTTACCAAAATCGTAACCAAAGCACTTAGATAACAATTGCCTAGCTTTTTACTATTCCCATCAAGCAAGAAGCACTGCAAATTTTGCCACATTCTGGTAGTTTAGATCATACATTTTTTTTTAGTCCACAAATCTCGCCACTATGTTTTAAGTAAAGAGGGCGCAACACTTCACCTTCTAGTTTTTGCTTTAACTTTAATTTTTACTGTAATAATCTAATTTTAAGATTAAATTCAAATAAAAGCTTTATTTTTAAGTGAAATAAAATTAACGTTTTAATTCATTTCCAAAAATTTTGAGTTGAATATTATTTATAAATCTTTTGTGCTGAAAACTACTAACCTCTGAAACTCTTCGAAGAATTTTTTTCCAGTTTTTTTCATTCTAGGGAATTCAGATTTTAAATTTTTCCACGTGCAATTCTTTTGCTGCTTTTTCTATTTTTCTATTTAAGAAAATTTTGAAAGTAAAAAGAAACTTACGTCTTATATAAACATTGCTCATACCCCTCCTCTTCCCTTGTCAGAAA
This sequence comes from Parasteatoda tepidariorum, assembly GCF_043381705.1. NCBI lineage: Eukaryota > Metazoa > Arthropoda > Arachnida > Araneae > Theridiidae > Parasteatoda > Parasteatoda tepidariorum. Next base: position 61,452,706 of record NC_092214.1, read on the forward strand.
GAAAAGCCCCCGTTAAATGCTCATATAATATTTCATCAGTCCTGAAGTATGCATAGAGATTACTTTTAATATTATTTTATCAAATAATGGGACATTGTTTTGAGTTATGTTTTAAAATAAAAATTTCATTTTTTAATCCCTATAGATAATTTTTCCATGTTTTCAGGTTTTTATCAAAGACATAAATCCCGAATTTCACTAGAAAAAAAAAATATCCAACTTCTTCAAGTTTTGTTTGAAACTACTCTGTGAGATTACTTTTTGGTATTCTTTGTACTGACTTATACTCACCTTTTCAAAGTCAACAAAAATTTCATAAATTAGTTATATTTATTCTTTTTTCATCGATTTTATTGCTTCTTAAACACAGAAACGAATTCTCAATTGCATATTTCTCGATAATAATTGGCGCGGAACTTTGAGGTTTTCTAACTCTGTGACTTAAAACACTGCTTTATTTCATTTCTACCTTCTAAATGCTTAAAAGAATCCAAAGGTTCCGAAACAGCAGCAATAACTCACAACAAACCTGCAGACAACTTAGTACTAACGGTTCTTAATAGCTGAAATCTCGTCTACTGCCACGATATCACAACGATGGATGTTCCTTGCGCACGTTATAATACTCAGAAACTTGGATAGACTTTTTGACCAAGTTGGCTGCAACCAGAAAATCATGTAATAAATCACACTTCTGACATGTTCTCGGAGGATCACGGGGGATTAGAATATCTTCTGTGGATCTTAAGTAAGGGGTGGATTGATGACTGTCTAACTAATTGTAGATTGTGGACAAACTCGGAAGGTTCTCATCACGAGCTATTCGTTATAGAGAAGCTCTAGTTTGGGGTGTCATGTGACGAATGGAATTCATAAGCAATTTGCATCATTTCTCATGTAGAAGAGCTGGAATCAGGTGTCAACACATCGTCCCGCGCAATTTGCTTTCCGTTTATCATGCAGTTGGTTGAACGTTTAAGCCCGTCAAGTTTTCCGTCTGTAAAACTTAGCTGCCATTTATTAATTTTCTGGTTGGCGCTTTCGAAGTTTACACATTGAAAATTAATTTAATGCCACTTTGTTGCTATTTCTATATGCACATATAATGCCATATATATAAATTAATTTTTCAAACTGGAAACAAAATATTATATTGTCTTTCGTTTGAATCATCCCGAAAAATTTATAAAGAAAATTAATGGCCCTAAATAAATGAAAGAACCAAGATGTCGAAATAAGCGGTTTTTCAGAAAAATATCCTTTTCAGATTCTTGTAGTATATTGCTAGTTTTTTAAATATTTTTTTCGAAGGATGTAAATTATGACCATGGAATAGATATAGTGGCTTAAAGTTGATGCGGATGATAAATTACACACTATTATATGAAGATGAAAAATGTTTCAAAAAATTTATGCATTCAAGGGGCAGAATCTTAATGCAAAATTTTTAGAACTTCACCTCTTAAAATGAGAGTAAATACTAAACATATAATATAGTTAATAAATGCATAATGGAATTCATTTGAGGAAATGTATTTAGAATATTCCTTAGCATTTTACGAGACTAATTTTTCTCGCATGTCCATCCGGATAATGACCTTCGTTCATTCAGGTATCAGAAGGGCAGATTTGTTGCCCACTCAATCGGGGGCACCATATTTGGTGAAAAAAATGATGCTTCCACAGTAAGAAAGACAGATAATACAGATAAGAGAAGAAAAGAACATCCTTTTCTTATCCGGGATTCAACCCGGGAACTTTCTGACTTGAAGTCAGCTTCTTGACCTTGGGTCAGCATGAAAGTAAAATTTATATTCCATAAATAAAAGAATGTGTAAATTCAGTTTCATAAATATAATATACGTTTAAATAACGAAATTTGAAATTCCTTTATAACTATTGTTTGTAGACTCTTGTGTCTGTAAATAATCATAAACATACAATAAAAGATGACTGGGGATATATTAGAGAAGCATGCTTGAAAATTTTGACGATTGGAAGATTCCATACATTTATGAAAAAAATGTGCAACAAATAAATTTTGTAAAATTGATAACTAATATCAGGTGTAAACCCATCTTTAACGAATTTCATTTCATTACTAAGCAGTTTTGAAATATCATATAATATTCTGTTAAATTAAAATTAGTTTAGTTTTTGCAAAATTACTTTAAGGCGAGTATTGTGTTTTCGCCTGTTAGCTTTATCATGGTGCTTTTTTTGCTTTTGTCTGTTATTTCACTTCCTAAATAAAAAGATTTCTTTTTCCCGAGGATTTCGAGAACTGTCCTCTTCTCAATATTTGAATACCTCTAGTCAACTATATATATATATATATTGCC
>NC_092214.1:61456235-61485330 GCF_043381705.1 Parasteatoda tepidariorum
CCTGCAGCGCCGCCAACAGTTGATACAAACATTCCCAATTGGTATGAGTAAAACTTTTTGAGCTACTCTTTTCAGAGAAATCGACTAAATTTTGCTATCTTTTATAGTTAGTGAGATATGAATTTTTAAAACCCCGGAGTTCTTTTATAGACACCCTGTATATATATATATATATATATTATAAATCTCTTATCAAAAATTTTGATAAAAGATTCCATATGCAAAAGCAAAGCACGATATACTATTTCCTCTACACCCCTATATCACATGCTTTAAGAATTAATATAAAAATTAGCAATTTTTAATTAAAAAAGCTACAGCTTTTATCCCATTACTTCTTTGCTTGATTTTTGGGACACCTTCAAGTTTTACAAATTTAACATAAGCTATTAAAACTTTTATCCTTTTCTTGTAGTAACTAATTTTAATTGGATAAAAATATCCAATTTTAATTTAGGACCAAATGTAACGAAACTCAAATAAATTATTATCTGAGATACCATCTGAATTAATATAATATCCAAACTATTAAAAAGGAGATGCAAATCCTTATAGTTCAACTGAACGAGAATGTCACATAAAGCTGATAAGTTTATTCCGGTTTTAATTAATTTATTTTAGTGTTCATTAGGCACATTAGAAGTTTGTTAAAATTACAAACATCAATTTCACTCATAAGTTGCTAATTTCGAAATGAGACTTTTCCTCTCTAAATGAGACTGAAGTAGAGGCAATGCTGCCATCCAGAGTAATTAAATTTGAGTTAATTGTGCAAGCCTTAATATTACTGTGATTTGAAGATGATTCTGAAATGTATCTCTTTAAATGATTCGTAACTTTGATTTCAGGGGACACGTTTTAAAAGAGAGGAGCATTGAATCGTTATGATTCCTACTTAAATTATTCGTCAGCTTTTAAATCTGCGTCATTGTGGACTATCTTAATCTCTCAGGAAATTTTCAAAGGTTTAATATTCCTATTGGGAATATATTAATTTACTGAGAGATTTTGTTCGCTTTTAATACATTTCTAAATCCTTTTGTTGTGCTGAAATAATCTTGCTAACTCTTTTCACCGTGATAAATCTTCAAACTATCAGCGAAAATATTTCATTAATTTAAACCAAATGTATATTAAAATAATGTAAAATGAAGTGCGTCAATAGCGTGTTAATAAAATTAATACAAAACTTAGGTTTTGAAGCTAAAATTGCATACTTAATAATCACTGTTAGAAATTTTTCGGAAAAAATGGTTAAATAATTTATTTAATTGTTATTTTACCCTATTCACACGCATATATGGCAACGTTACTTTTAAAAAGTAATGAGTAAAAGTACAAGTATTTTTAAAAAAAGTAACGAGTAAAAAGTAAAAAGTTCTTATTTTAAAAAGTAACGAGTAAAAAGTACAAGTAAAAGTACAAGTACTAAACAAAAAAAGTAACGATTTAAAAGTAAATTTCTAGGAAATCGAACCTAAAATTTTATTGAATAATATTCTTATGTTCTCTAATGTTTTTGCAAAATTGTTGTTACTTATTTAATTATTTTTAATTTTGAAAGTTATAGACATTTATTTATTTTTAAATTCGGATGAATATTATAATATAATTTTCTAATATAATCGCATAATATAATTTTAATATCAAACTTCTTATGGATTTGCACGAAAACGAAATTTTATCTATTTATTTTAATTTTTAGTTTATTTTTTATTATTTAAATTACCATTGATTTAAAATTGTTTTACTTTATAGAAACGCGTTTTAAAAGCACAAACCTAAGCAAAAGCACAACCTGGGGTTTCAGAAAGCTTTGTGATCTTTGAGCTAGTAAAAAATAATTGAATGTGCAGTATAAGTTGAAACAGAACAGTCNAAATGCTAAATAATCATTTTCCGAACATTTCTGCCTAACGGAATAATTAAAATTTGTAAACGAATTTTAGTATAAGCGACTAAATTAATACCTTCAAGTTTTCCAGAGTTAAAATAGTAATTATAATAGTTTTCAGTAGCACAAATAGTTCTGAAGTTCTTAGAGATCTGAATGGGCATTGTTTGACAAGGTCGGCATAAACATAATTTTAGTAAAAAAGTCCTCCACGAAGGCACATTTCTCCCAATACTTGATTCAGGAGATCCATTGTTTTCTGGATTGGGATCAAAACTACGAGGCTACGGAAAGGAACATTAGCAGTCAAAAACCCAAAAATTGGGCCGGCTATTTAACGACGGTTGTAAAAAGTAAAATATATATCCTCAGCTAAGATGACTCGGATAGAGAGTTCGTCTCCCGATGAGGTGATCCGGGTTCGAATCCCAGCGATGGCTGGTCGATACGAGATCCACACCCGGCTTGCACCGACTACCGACGTAAAATATCCTCTGTTTTACGTCTACCATGAGTTAGAGTTTCATGGCAGTAAAGCTAATCGTGGGAGGTTTTCATGGATTCCTCTCCATGTTTCGCAAATGCGATCTAGTTTGCAGTTCAAAATGCTCTCCACAAAGGCAAATTTCTCCGAATATTTATCAAGAAGTTCCCTTGTCTTCTGAATTGGGTTCAAAATTACAAGGCTGGAGTTGCACCGAAACCCAAGAAGTGTAAACCCAAAAAATTGTGTCGGCTGTTCAACGACGGTTATAAAATTAAATATATATCTTCATTTAGGAGTACTCAATATAAATATAATTTTTTAAGATGTTTTGAGGTGCACTATTAGCTTAAAATATATGATTCGATAGCAAATCAAAAATTCTTTACACATAAGACATAATATGTTCCTTATGTTCATAATATAAACCAGAATCTTTCATAGAATTGTGAATTGATATACAGTTCTGATTATTATTTTATGATGCTATAAAGGTCATAAGTGACACGTAGTCAATGCTTACATGTGATAAATATTAAGATTAAATCCACTTTCTTTTTATGGCATTAAGAGTATTTTCCATGGCTCTGTTCACCTGTAAAAGAAAAGCTAGATAAGCTTGCACTGTGATAGGACTTGCTTTGTACTAGTAGGAAGTTTGTGAAAGCGATATTTCTCATGGAAACTCAGGGGATTTTTTTCCCTTTTCTTTTATCGACATTTACTCCTTTTTTTTCTTCCTTATCATCTCTCACCAGAACAATGTCTTCGAATAATCTGTATCAAGATGATGAAAAGTATTTGCTTTTTATTGATAGCTGTTTTCGATGGGTTTTAGATATTTCGTTTATCATGCAAAAATAAGCATAACGTATTTCCTGTAATTCAAAAATTAAATTATTATTTTATCTCTTCTCAATATATATAATTGCTAATATATTTTTCTCAGTAGCTTTTGGCAGCATGCGATCTATTATCACAGAATCATTTTAAATAATGTAATTTTAAAAGGGATAATACAAAACTTGAACGAAATCCGTCGAACAGTTCATGTGAAATCGAATTTTAAATATGTGGCATCCTTAAAATTCATTTCTCAGAAACTGTTCACTTGATTTCATTGAAATTTTGTATTTTGCCTTATAAAATTACTTTCTTCAATATGGATGCAAAATTTTTATAATTACGCCCAAATACGTTTTGATTCAATTTTTGAGATATGACGAAATACGGCAGAAATTAAAATTAACATTAAAGAGTCCAAACTTTGAACCACTCTCTTGATCAAATTATTGAGACGATATTTTTCAGATTGCGGCTACCCCCTATATTTAAGAGCCACGAATACGAATCCGTCGTAAAAAGGTATGTTTATTCAGAGAAAGTTCGTTCTTGTGCCTGATTTCTTAACTTGAAAAACATTCCGCACTTATTAAATATCATATTTGATTTCACCACCCGTGAGGAGAACTATTCTATCACAATTCTGTCTGTAAATATTATGTCTAATTCTATTTTAAACATTGTTTAAACAACTGCCTAATCTATTTCCATTAAATACGTGAACCGTTACATAGCATCCAAAATACTATTACATTTTATGATTTTCTAGTGGAAAGAACCTTGTTGGGGTCGATCTCTAAAAAAAACTGGAAATTCCTATGTATGGAAAATATATGAAAATTTAGACATCACTTGCAGCTTTAAATATCTAAAATTTGTAAATTACGAGATCTTCTTTTAAAAACCAAATTACGGTTTTCTCCATAAGCAAAATGCAGGTTGTTAAAAAGAAATTATTAGCTATTATTGAGGTAAATAATAATATCATTTATTATTTAAAATATATGATCTACTGTCATATGCATAACTACTGTATTCAACTAAATTTTTCTTAAATTTTATAAATGTGTGAGAATGAATAAAAAAAATTTATTAAAATTTTAAGTTTGCTATTGTTTTTAATGCAAATTTTAACCACCTTTGTACTCACAAATTATAAATTTTACATTTATGACAGTTTTAAGAGACAATTGCTTTAATCATCAGTTCCTAAAACCTTTAAATTTATAACTATGCAATAATTAGTTAAGAGATTATCTGAAGAGTTTATTTATTTTTTATTTTTCTAATCTTTAACTGAAACAGTTCAAAGCTTAATTTCCTTTTAATTTTTTTTTGTGAAACATTCATTTTTATTTTACTTTTACCTTTTTTCGCTATATTGTTTTCCATGCAAACGACGTAAATTTTCTTGCGGCAGTCGGAATCTGCTTTTCAATTTTATATTTAAATTAGAATTATTCCTGAATTTCCAATTCAAACTATGCTTCAATTATATATGCTAAGAAAGTATTAAGCAAAATACTTTGTGTGTCCTGTTCAAAAATTTATTGAAACTGAGATCAAACGATCCTTGATCAATTCTTGTCCTGACCATTGGGTAGTTGTGATAAAATGAGATTTTGTCTTCAAATTATGTTCTACGCATAAAATAATTTATCTCATTAACTAATTTATTACATAATCTTGAATACAAAATGAGAAGAATATATAGCCGTTTTTTTCTTTTTTTACCATGAAGATGAATTTTTAATTTAGTGCTTGTTTTATCCACCAGATGGCATAACGTATTTTCATTCCATTTATGTGAATCCATAAGATGAAAGAATCCACATAATTCATAATCTATAAGAATCCACACTGAGCAAAATGCGCCTATGTAATAGTTAGTGCGATTTTAGCTGGGCCCATAGATATTTAGTAAAAAAAAAACATTCTTAGTGATAAATTTTTATTAAATCGTAAAGACTTACTCTTGCTTTTGACACCTTTTTATTAGCTCTAAATTCTGCAAATTTATTTTATCATAACTGGTATATTAGTTGCGACAATAAATGAATTGTTTAGAAAATAAGTAGTATGATTTGCATGTAAAATATATTTCGATTTATAAAATAGCAATAAAATAAGAATGTCTATGCTTCACACACTCGGGATGACACATATAACTAAGTAATAGCATATCAGATATTTTTATTTGTGACATTATTAATATCGATGTAATCGAGAACTTTTCTATAATAAACGAACATGACAACTGTTATTAAATATGCATAAAACTTTGAAGCACTGTGATTTTTCCGGGGAAAGAAAGGAGGCAAGATTAGAATTTTCTTAATTACGGTATGCCACACCAAAATATTACTCTAATTTTATGCACTTCACAGTAAGTATTTATTTGAAATATAATTCCTTTTCATTTACATTTTATTCTCTCATTACTAAGTGGAACTTATACGTTATAATGGATATAGTTATATTTAGAGCAGTGCTGAAGTTTCTGTAAAATTCTTCACCATTGATTCAATAGTAGGTGAATTTTATTTAGAAATAATTTTTCTTTCACTAAGATTAAAATTGACAAAATTCCACCCGTGAAGTGATTTTTCAAGCTGCAGACTTCGTATAAGCGCTTTCAGCTAAAACTAACTTCACATGACCAAATCATAGGCAAGAAACAAGCTCCATCTTTGAGGCTCTATCGTTTAGCAATGGTAAGAATACCACGTAATTTTGACCCCGGTCAGTGATACCATTACTGGTACCACTTTCTCAAAACTTCTGCATTCCTTAAACTTATTTCAAAAGTCCTTTGAGTCGATTACATTAGCACTGTGACTAGTATATAATGGTTATACTTGATAGAATGTTAATGCACTGAGAAAAAAATTCTGGCGAAATTACAGTAATTTGTAGAAATGACATTAATGGTTAAAAAAGCATAATTCTGGCTGATAAATTCAATACATACGGTATTTAAACCATTGATTTGGTAATTCTTCCATTTATGTGGTACCAGTTTACGGGAAATTCTGGTTTTCAAAATTATAACTCTTATTTACACACATTTGATAAAAAATATAAAACTGAAAAGTAAATTTATCCTAATAAATATTTTCCACGCCATGCTTTAAGGCATCATGGTGAAATTACCAAATTTTAATACAAATACCAAATTTCATCACGCATTTAAAAACCATATTATAAGTGAATTTAACCAAAATCAATACCAACGCACTTCCGTAAAAATTACTGAGCATTTTGGTTTTCCCCTATAGTCAGAAACGCAAAATATTTTGCCAAATTTTAGAAACTTTGACTGTGACCATACTTTTTCTCTCAGTTTGTTTCAAAAACATTTATGATTTTATTTTAATACTTCGTAATTTTGACATTAAAATAAGTTTATTTATTTATTTATTTTTTTTTTGCTAAAATTTCAGAAGACACAACATAGATGTAAAACTGTAGCAGTGTTGTGCGTATTCCACAAGATGTACAGTTTGTTTTTTCCTCTTATTTACTCAAACAATTTCAAACGATTGCTTTAGCTCTGCACCAAATAAATAATGACTATTGTTGACACGATGTTATCTTCCATCATTTTGTATTAATAGTACGCAACTTTTCACATAGAAACAATGTTTTTTCTTTCTTTTTTTTTCTTTTTTTCGAAAATTACAGATGAAACAACAACGATGTAAAACTGCATCAATGATGAACTGGTTCTACAAGCTGCAACCTTTGTTATTTAACCCCAAATTTACTTCAGAAACCGTTTTGTGGTAATTTTTAACCTTTATTTCTCAAAAAAAAAATATTGGCCCTATATGAAATATTGATAACCAAACGTCAAATTTCAAATCTTATCATAATATCGATTTATTCAAATTTCAGAAAAATAAGTACAGTCCAGTAAATATATATGAATATTTTAATTACACAATGCCTATGAATATTTATAATTGCAGTGAAAGTAAATATGAACAAGATTTAAAATCAGAAATTAGAAATTTCTCATTCCATATAAAATATTTAGTTATTATTTAGTTTATTTTCAATGAATGGTTAGTATTTCGTAGACATAAAGTAAAATAATTTTAAGAGGAATTTTTAATTGCTTTAATGAAAATTAGAAGACTTTGGAACAAGATTAAATGCTAATAAAAAGAATGAGAAAGGAGAAAAAACGAATGCTTGGGTATCAGAAATAATAAGGCCTGCGGTAGGAGAAAACTATTTCTTAAAAATAATAGTAGTTGTATTTTATTTACGTCGTACTTAAGCTGTGTTAGAGACGGTCTGAGATGCATTTCTGCGAATGATCCAAAGATTTGCCGGTTTAATCCACTGCAAAGGGAATAGCTCTCACGTTTTGGTAGACCAATGACCTGCACGTAAAATCGAACACTTTAGGGTAGAACCATTTAACCACGACATATACAAAATAACCTCGATCCCTTCGTAAGCTGATAAAAGTGGTCACCCACCCCCTCACTGACCGCTGTCAGTGAAGCTTGACTTCTGTAATCTACTGGGAACTTTGTCTGCTAGAAAGATTACTTCACTGTGGGACCTAGTTTTTGAAAGTCAAATTCTAGTTCGTCACACGTGTGAAATATTTACAATCAAACAATAAATTTTAAATCTCGACATATTAGAAAAAATAATTTATTGGAATATTTGAAGAAAGAAAGAACATTTCAGCAAATAACTATTAATATTGTAACCATACGATGCATATTGATATTTACAGTTACAGTGAAATAATGGTATCGATTTAAAGTCAAAATTGGAATCTTCTCATTCTATGAAAATGTTTAAAGATATTTTTATTTATTTTCATTGAATGGTTTTATGACTTTTAGTAAAAACATTTCGAAAATGAATTTTTAATTGCTACCGTGATAGAGTTGGAAATCTCTGAGATTGGAGTAAATGATAGTTAAAGGAATGGAGAAAAACGAAGACTTGCGAATCGGAAATAATGAGAACAAAGAACGGAAAAGGAAGCAACATTTTTTGGAGCCCTCTTGTGGTTAAAAAGGGCGTGTAAGTGTCTGTTTAATTACTGGAAATATTCGTTCCACTTTGCCTCAGATAATGAGGATGGATATTTCGAAGATACAAAAAATAAAAATGTTACTAGTTTATTTTTTAAGAAGTATCTTCTGTATGGCTGATTTTTTTTGTACTTAAATCTTTAAAGGGAGATAATTTAAATTTTAAAAAATTGCTCACTCCATTTTAAAGATCCTTTATTCGCCACAAATAATTAATGAAACTAATATGTTCTTCTTCTATGCGCAATAAAGTTAAAAGTCCCTAAATCCAGGCTAATGATATAGTGCAAATATAGTTATATAATATAGTTTTTTTAAAAAAAACTAAAATGAGTAAGTCTAAGCATTTAAAAAAAACGACTCAAATTATGTTAATAATTTCAAAGAATACGCAATTCCTTAAACAATGAAAGTATCACTTTATTAAAAAAATATAGTGATTTCTTTTTAAATCTTTACTCCATATAATTTAATTTTGCTGTGTTTTTAATAAATGTAATACAACAATCTACATTTAAATTTTAATGTTTTCTTATATATTTACTTCGCTTTTGTTTTAAATATTTTTCGCTATCTTTTCACTGAACTTACAAAGTATTTCCAAATTTCATGAAGTGGTCAAGAACTCCAATAAATACCCTGTTTCAGGCTTAAGTTGTAAACATGTTTCCGCCGAAAGGTTAATAAAGAAGAAATGTACAATAGATGTAGGTACATAAAGCGAAATAGTAAAGTGACAGAAGATATCTAAAATATATAAGTATCTGAGTACTTTATAGGAAAGAAGAAATGATAAAAGGCATATATTTCTATGTTTTGTGTTGAAAGAAAAATAGGAATGGGAAATTCACCTGCGTGGAAGAACAGTTCTTCTAGAGTCAATAAGAGTTCTAGATATATATATATTTTTCTTCTTGTATATGTATCTCTATAGAAAGGGTTTTCTTTCAGGCGGATATTTGTAAAAACTCTTTCAGAATTTTTTATTTGCTTCGGGCCTTGCTTTTACATAGGATTCCTGACAGCATGCGATACATTTTACCAATCAATGCCTTCTCTTTCATTTTTTAATATATCATTGAAGGAGCCATGTTTCGATTGTCAAAAATGAAATATTTTGTTTATAGGCACGTATTCAGAATGAAATAAAATATCTCTTTCAACATTTTTTATTTAGTACGTATCAAGTTTTATGTAAACTTAATATTTAGTTTTGTTTCATGTAAAGAAAATCCAATAAAAATGTTTTAAACGAAAGTAATCCAGATATGCAATGACTCAACAGATACTTTTTACTACTTGTTTCTGTCCCACATCCCTTTTTTTTTAACAGGAACGAGTAAAATCGCTTGTGCAGTTTGCAAAGAAAATAAAAATAATAATAATAATAAATAAATAAATATTTGAAGAAATTTTGATCTAATTGTGATCGAATTCGGAATACTAGTATGCGAACTTATTTATTTTGGAAGTAAACATTAAATATGTTAATAAATTAGAGCAGATTGTATTTTAAAAAACGAAATCAAACGAAAAAGAGCACCGTATTTGAATAAACATTACTTTTTTCCTCTGAATTTGAATTCTGAACCCTCAAAATACAGAGAATAACTGTAATCTATAAAAAAAATGTGGTCTGACTCTTAATGTCAGGGAAAGGGTCATCATTAATCATTTTAATGTTAATTATCATTTTAATGTTAATTTTACCATTTCAATAAATTTATTTACAAGAATAAAAGCATTTTTGTGCACTCTTATATGACTTGTTTAGGAAACCCCAAAGAAACTTTCATGCAAAATAATTTTTTTGGATCTTAATTATTATTTTATATGAAAATGATCGAAATTGAATGTTATAAAATTTTCGCATCATTTCGAACTATGTAATTTTTAATGACAAGTTTTAAAATTTAAAAAGCATTGGTCAAATAGTTCTTAAAAAAAAAAAAAAAAAAAAAAAAAAAAAAACCTTTTTGAAATTATATTAAACAGAAGCTATTTGACTGATCCTGCTTTAAGTTCGGATTTCGACATTTGAAATTTATAGACTATATTTATATACTATATTTAGAAAAAGTTTCGTAATAAAAATGGTTTTTTAGATTATAAATATTTTAAAAAATTTTCTTGCACATGAAATTATTTTTAGAACTGTAAAATTGCTTAAATTTCGATTTTATTTATTTATTTAATTTATTTGTTTAACTACATTGTGAAAAATCAGTATCAAATTACGGTAAAATGTATTGACACTCAGGGTGCCGGTATTAAAATACAAAATTATTTAGTAAGATTTCCTTAGTAATAGAAAAATATGAAAATGCAAGGGTTATAAAAAAATCAAGGAGCTGAAATAGTTAAGTCAAACGTGTATAACTTAGTTTAATTTAAAAAATTTAATACGGTTCTCAGTAATTTTTTTAGAAAATTCGGAAATATTGTCATTAGTCCCTCCACTTCTTATTAATGTTGTTCAGATGTTGTTTAGTAATTATAATTAAAAACATTTCATTGTTTAATAGCTTTTCTACTTAAATTGCCGTTCATTGAAAATTAAACCTTAAAAAATTTATGGATATTAAAAGTATCAATTTTAAAACCCCACTCAAAACTTTCTTCTGACTGTGCCTCTGATGCCTGTTCAGTTTTTATTCTGATAAATTAGTTCTCTGCCTAATAAATAGATGGCAGCATGATTTTTTTCCACGTTATTCATTGAAAGAAAGCGTGACGTGTTTGGCATGATTATGTTCTTTTTCAAAAACGTAAATAAAAATAGTTAAAGTGTGGTTTCAGAAAAACGGGAAATTCTACGTTTCAGGATGCACATTCAGGGCCTGATTATCGCCGAGGCCCAATAGTCATGGGCCTAGGGCCCACAATTTCTGAGGGGCCTCAAAAATTAGTAAAAAGTGTGATGAAAGGTGTGTTAGCTTTATGTTGGTTTAAGTTACTAAATAAAAAGCAGTGTTACAACAAACAATGTTAAATAAGAATCAGTGACTTGTAGCAAAAAAACACTGATTTCAATTATTTGTATTTACCAAACTATTTTTATTTTGATATAACATTGTTTTGTATTTTGCTGCAATTTATAGATGCGTGAACTTTATCTTAGAAAAATAATCTTCAATTATCTGCTTTCAAAATTTCTTAAAATGTTTCTCTTGAATCATGCAGTTCAATAGATTCTTTTTCATTGTTAGGACTACTCTTCAGCAATTTAATTTCAAAATATCTTGTAAGGGGCCCGGAAAATTTGGTGGGCCCTGAGCCTGAATTTGTCTTGATCGGTCCCTGAGCACATTAAGAACTTTCTGGGACTCTTAGAAATGTTAATCCTGATATTACAAAAGGAATGTATACAATAGATTTCAGTGGAGTGGTCATTTGCGCTGTGTGTGAAAATATAAAACTGGTTTAATTTTTTAAAAATAAATATGAAACTGGTTTTATTGAATACAATTGATAAACTATTATATACAATTCTTAACGAAAATATGAAATGAACTTTTTAAAAAAAATAGAGATAAGTCTTCTTGAATAAGTGGGAGCGTCAAGTGAAGAATTTTTTATAAGTATGTTTTATTTTTTAATTTACTTTCTTTAAATTTTTTTTATAATTATGTATTAAAGGTTGCTTCATGTATCTATTTTTTCATTTTTTTGCCGTATTATCTTGCAGTTTTATTGCTTTTTTATTATTTATGATTTACTATCTTCCATTTTATTTTAACTGCGGAAAAAAACAGTCCTTCGCAAAGAAAAGAGCCTTGTTAATTTACCGCACTGTATAGTAATGACATTTCTGGTTTAAAAAAAAACTATAATTCTGGTTAAAAAAAAATCAAAATAAGTGGTATTTAAACCATTCCTTTTGTAATTTTTGCATTATGAATTGCTGAAAATTCTGGTATTAAAAATTACAGTTATTATTATCACACAATTAGTAAAAAATTCGAAACTGAGAAGTAAAATTTAGCCGAATAAAGGGTTTTTATGCAATACAACCGAATAAAGGGCTTTTATTATCATGATAAAATTACCAAATTTTACCAAATTTACTAAAATTTTCAAAAACAGAGTATATTTTACCACATTTTGTTAGTTTTTATCATAGTTTTTCTCAGTGTATTTTACTGTACACAGCATATATCTAACACTCTACACAGCATTGCAAACCAACTTAATCTACCTCACTTAGCTGACAACAAAGACCCGACAATATAGCTTATCAGAAATTTATCTTTCATTTTGTATAGTAAAATATCGGTTTTCCATTTTGGTAAAAAGCAAATCTTTGCATGTGTGAAAAATATTTTGAGTTTAAAACTCGAACAATTAGAATAACGACTCAAAAGATCCGTTTAAAACCTACAGTAATTAAGATTCACAATTATTCACCACAAAAATTCACGACAGTTTCATAAAATCACTCAATAAAATATTCTCCTGAATATTTAATGCAAGATATTTTAATGATTTTAAATGGCTCTATTTTTTATCTTAAAAAATGAATAAACCTTTTATCTAGTTCAAAAATGAATTTGACTATCAAACTTTTAAATTAACAGAAAAATAAAAATGCTTACTTCTCGATGTTTTTATTGCCATTAGATAAATCAAATTACGTATCTTAAAATCCTATTGCTAACGCATAAGAAATTGAAATGCTGATTTCAGAGTTTTTATATATTTTAGGAGTTTTCCCTGTATTTTGAATTAATATTTATCTTTTTCTACTGCCCAAAGTTTGCTTCATTGTAACAAAACAATAATTGTAACTTTATAGTGTGTTTATAGTTAATCAAATAATAAATTTTCTTTTATGCAGATAAGATCTTTTACTTATTAATAATCCCTTACGCTATATGATTTAAGTTCATAATTTCAATAAATGTTAAGCCTAACTATAAATTTACCACTAAAATACATTACCCCATTCAAATTTTTAAGTTTAGGGTTATTTTTTAGCAAAATAATGTCAGTCAAAATAATTGCTGACAATCAACATTTTCAAAAGTATTGTATTATAATTTTAAATCAACTATCAATATAATTTTTTTTTAAATTTAAGAGCATTCTGAGAATCGGTATGATGTAGGTGAAGTAATGTAACGTAAAAATATGTATATTTATAATTTATGAACAATTCGAACTTTGCAGAAATAGATGTACTCAAATTTAAAATAATTATTCTTAAAATTTCTATTTTGAATTGAATATCTTATTGTAATCGAATTGAAAAGTTTGCGTAAAAATTAAAATTTTCAGTAATCTGATGCCAACAATTCGGTAAGGACACAGAAAAATAAAAATTTATTAAGATTAATTTCAGAACCATACGAAAGACAGTGAATTTGAAGTACTTCATGTTCGCAGAAAGAATACAGTGTCTCAAAAAATACACTCTTTTGTATTATTTGCACTAAATAGTTGTTATTTAATCAGTCAATACAAATAATATTTGTTCTTTGAAACCCTGCTTTGTTGGCAGTATTTTAACTATGAATTAAACTGATTAGATTTAATAAAGATGGAGAATTTTAATAGATTTTAAGCGAAAGGTTTGTTAATTTTGTAGGGGCATTAATTTATTATTTGTTTGTAAGAGATTACTAACCACAATTTTTAAATTACTCATTACTGAGTAAAGAGTAGATTTATCTATAAGGAAGATTGTCTTTCTCTAATAACTCTTAAAAGCTAAAGAGAAGCAAAATTATTTTATCATGTTTAATTTACGACATAAAATGGTAAAAATAAATAACAGAATATCCTAACATTTAATTTTATCGCCTTTTTGAATTTTCAAATGTTTAAATTAAATATTTCACTGTTGTTAAAATAAATAAAAAACTTCTTAAAAACGACTATTTAAATAAACAACAAATATACAGCATTTATTCAGAACACTAGTGCTATTTTTCCTATTTATTCCACAGACAGCAGAAAAACAAACATGTATTGAATTTTATTGAATAATAATGAAGTTATCGCGATTTTTGAAGTAGATTTAAAAAGGCACTACAATTTAACTTCCTTTCTAAGGTGAAATTTCAAAGCAACCCCAAAAGAAAATCGTTTACTTTATACGGATAAACGCGGGGGAAAACTTGTTTACTTTCTCCAGTCTAAGGGTTGTAAATTCCAGGATCTAAAGATATAGCTACTTCTTCAACGCAGAAATCTTTTCCCGGAGGAATGGAAGTTGGAATCAATAATATATTTATTGTGATATTTCTAGACAAGAAATCATAAGCGCTTATATAAATACTCCGATGATATCGTTTAGGATTTCCAAGCATCGTCGTAGCGTAGCACTTAAAAGCGAAGAAGCAAGGCATATAAACTATTGAAATCGCAAACGTATTAATTTATTATTTCCTTAATTTTATTTTTTAAAAAAAGCAATAGTAAACGACACACATTCGACTTGATACTGTTTGTCTAGAAGTGCATTTATAAAAAGTTGTGTTTATAGAAAGTTCTGCATTTAAATAATGTTCATATTTTCTCGAACACACTTAGAAACCTTATTTAAGTATTTTTGATGGATTTTTTTTCTTAGCATTAATGTCCTTTAAGATGTCTAGGCATTCATGCAAAATCATTAATGGGTTGAAACTTTGTAATAATCTTTAAACTACTCTGCACTTTTCCGGTTTTCCACCAGATGGCACTACATGAAGTTTTATCTTGCAACGCATAGCCACTTTAATATACCTAGGCACCATTTTTACAATTACACAATTCTAAAGCTGCTTGAGAGTACTGAATATCACATTTTTTCATAGTAAATAAAATTTTGAAATTAGAAAATATTTACATTTGTTTATAAAATTCAAATGAAACTTAATTTTACTTTTCGTTATTGTTATTATTGCTGTTGTTGTTATTATTTCGTGAACTTCAGGATCTAAAAATGTAGCTACTTCTTTAACCTAGAATTCTTTTCACGAAGTATTTAAGGGGAAAACAATAACATATTTATTGTGATATTTCTAGACAAGAAATTATAAGCGCTTATATATAAATACTCAGATGATATCATTTTCTAACATCGCCGTAGCGTAACGTTTAAAAATTAAAAAGTTGGGTATGTGAACTATTGAAATCGCAAACATGTTAATTTATAGTTTTTTTAAAATTAATTTAAAAAAAGCATTAGTAAAATCGACGTATTTGACTTTATACTGTTTATTAAATAGTGTATTTATAAAAATTTAAATGAAAGAATATATTTTGATATTTTCTCAAACATACTTAGAAATCTTATTCAAATCATTTTGATGGACTTTTCTTAGAATTAATGTAATTAAGGTGTCAAGGTATTCATGCTGTATCAATGATGGTTTGCAACCTTGTAATAATCTTTAAACAAATGCATTTTTTCACCAGGTGGAACTATATAAGTTCTCATCTTGTAATGAATAGCCTTTTTTCTATACTTATGCACCATTTTTCTTTCATTTATGTAGCCGTTTAAAATTATCCCATAGGAAATAAAATTTTGGAATCAAACAATTTTAAATATATTTTTGAAAATTCAAATCGCGCATAATTTTATTTATTTATTTTTTCTGAAGCATTTTTCAACAAGGTTTAAATTGATTGAATTGAAATTGAAAGCGATTCCAAACTTTTCTTCATGATTGCGAAATAGTGCTTACATAATATTTGTACTTACTCGCACAGCTGCAAGTTTTTCTTTTATTGTTCAATGTTAATAGTTCAATATATATATCAAGAAATCTTACCTGAAAAGAAAAAAATATATATATATAAGACTTTGAAACAAATTATAAAATATAATAATAAAAGGAATATGCTTAAAACGCACAAGTTTTCAAAAAGAATGTTATGCAAATTTATGTTTCGTACATCATTTTTTCAGTTGTATACAATTAGAGTGGTGCTAAAACTGTGGTGTAATACCTATCCCAATTTGGTGTTGAAAAACTATAATAATTGTGTGTTATTTCAAGTAACTACCAAATTGAACTCTTATACACACTTTAAAAGAAGAAGATAGATAACATCAACAATTTATTAAGCTTACATGAAGCTCAGATAAATTGAATACATGAATAGTAAATAAATATTTCATTCTTTGTATTGCATTGCGAAATAAATTTACTAACTATTATGATCTTTCGTAACTGTAAATATAGATTTCAAAGTGCATGAAAACTTTCACTTCTAAAAGTGTAAAAAAAAACTACTTTTAAAGTACCAATTTACTTTTCGAAATATAAAAAAAAAACTTTCGATGTAGGGAAACATAAAAATGCTCGAGTAGAGTAAATAATTTCTCAACACCAGTAGTTACCAGTATTTTCGGCATAATGATACATTTAAATTTTTTACAATTCAACTTTACTTTGAATTTTGTAAAAAATTCAGTGAAAATAATTTTTAAAGCAACCTCAAATTTTCAAAGAAGTAATTTTAATGTATGGAAACAAAAGAACAATTTTTTTAGGAGAAAACAAATCTTGAACGCTAAATAAATTTTTTTCCAAGAGCATTTTTATGGATTTTCAATTTTTTATTTTTTATGCAGCATTTTGCATTCATTGAATAACATAGCGAAAATCTAAAAACCCCACGCTGAGAAAAAATCCTGGTAAAATTTACGTACTACATTTTAAAAATATTTCTGGTAATAAAATGATTCTTGGTGATAAAATTTAAATATAGGATATTTAAGCCTTTAATATAGTAACGGTTTCCATTTATATGTTAACGGTAAACGGATAATTGTTCTTATTACAACTCATTTATTTTAAAATACAAAACTGAAAAGTTAATTTAATTGAATAAATTGTTTTATGCCATTTTCTAAGGTATCATGATAAACTTACCAATTACCAAATTTTATCACGCATTTACCAAATTTTATCACATATTGTAATACCATATTTTATTGTTAATTTTACCAAAACCACTATAAAAAAATGCTAACCATTTTGATGTTCCCATAACGCCAGAAATACGGTAAATTTCACCGCATTCTGGTAGTTTTGATCACTATAAACAATATTTTATTAGTAATTTTACCAAAATCATTGCTAAAGTGCTTTTTGGTGTTCCCATAGAGACCAAAATAAGCCAAATTTTA
This sequence comes from Parasteatoda tepidariorum, assembly GCF_043381705.1. NCBI lineage: Eukaryota > Metazoa > Arthropoda > Arachnida > Araneae > Theridiidae > Parasteatoda > Parasteatoda tepidariorum. The sequence continues at coordinate 61,473,647 of NC_092214.1, forward strand.
CCTTATTTTGGTAGTTTTGACCTAACTTTTTTTCTTGGGGCAGGACATCTAAATATATGCATCAGATATTTATTGATACAGTGTAAAAATTTTGAGTATATAGTTGCAAATATTTTTGATATTAAAATAAACTAAATACATTTTTAACTGCAGAATTGTTATCGTGCAAAAAATTATATAAAATTTACAAAATATCAATCCCTTGAAAGAATAAGTGCAAATATAAAATTAAAAATGCGCTTGCTTTTCAAATGAAATGCTTTTGAAATAAATTTTTTTCGAATGCGCATGAAAATATGCGGTAATTAAATAGGAGACTACATGCACTGAAAAATGTTAAAGCTATGCACCAACATTTTTAACAGTATATGCAAGCAGTTTACTAGAAAGACGACAAAACAAAATTGTTTTTTTCCTAAACAACTTAAATGTTATAGAATAACATTTTCTGAAAAGTCAGAAACCTTTACAAAAAATCATTTCAAAAGCGTAATGCAAAAGAAAAATATTAATAAAGTGAGCATATCTACAAACTCTCTCTATTTTTAATTTTTTCTAAAACAAAATTATTTCATTCATTCTACAATTCTCATCTATATTCTTTTATTTGTTCTTTAATTATTTTATTTAAACTCCGATTCTGTTATTTAATTTTTCCGGATGAAATAGTACTTTTTTTTAAATCTTCCACTGCTTAAATTTGAACGAGTTCTTACAAACAAGAAAGTGAATAAAATTACTTTTGTTTGTTATTCATTTTTTTTACTGTTATGATGTTGTTCTTAAAAACGAGAAAGGAATGCATAATCTATATCATAAACAGAAATAGAACAGAATTTTTCTTTTGATATTATTTCTTTTAAATCAAAAGCATTTTTGTTTGCTCTTAATTACAACGAAAGTTAATTCAATACAAGCGCATTTCCTTTTTATTTTCTATTATTTTTTCTGAATTGTTTAATATGGAGCTATAGAAATTTTAAACTGGGTAACACTGAAACTTTTTTAATCGACAGTTGTTTGTGAAAGGTATTTAGTTACATGCGTTGCTACTATTTGTTGCGCAAATCAAGAAAACGTTAAATTGAACTTAGTAACGTAGAAATTACGTAAATTAAGTTTATAATTAAAAAATATGCAAAAAACTATTAAAAATTTTTCGATTGTGTGATAATTTGGGATGCTTTTAAAAATGTTCTAATAAAGAATAAAGGTTTGATTATTTTTCGTGTTCCATAAACGGAAGAGACGAAAACACGATTCAAAAAATAAGTTAAAAGTGAGAATTCAATTCTTTTATTAATATTCTTTTATTAGTTTATAAACATTTCTTTTAAGTAATACTATGAAATGAGCTCACAATCAAAATTATTTTCTCTATTATCATTGCTTTTTTCAGAAATTAAAGTACAGTATTATTTAGAAATATATATTTTAGAAATATATATTTTAGAAATTATAGTAAAGTATCTGTCACAGTGAAAACAATTTCATAATTGATATTTTTCGGTTTCTATTTGTGTTTCAAATATATATTGGACAAAGAAGCAATTGAAAAATAAATGATTTAAAGTTACTTGGTTAGCTTCTTTGTGAAAATTTTAATGTATCTTAACATAAAAAATCGCGTATTGAAAAACCAAGCATAATTCTTGGTATAGTAAATACCACAAATGTCCCATTACACTTCCTTAGTACTTGCCATTTCTTATGGTGTTAAGTATGACCAAAATTTGAGGTTTCATATGAATGCTGAATTCTGAGTTAATTTGAAATAAATATTCATTCACCCAATTTTTTGGAATTTGAGTGCTGTTACGCTATAATTTTTACATTAATAATCATTACGGAAAGCGACATTGTTTATTTTATCTTCCTGTATACAGTGCCGTACAAAAGTCTTCGATCATTATAGAATTATTTTAGATTAGATTACAATTAGAAAATAAAATGAAAATCATTTGTCTTCTAAAACAGGCTTCAGCACAGCACATTTTAATATACATCTGGATTTATGCATCTTTTTAAAGTTATATTGATACACATACAAAAGTTGGAAGAAGATATAAAAAATTGTTATTGTTGTTGTTTCTAATGCCGATTCTCAATATCAGCAAGTCTGCTTGATGAAATTAAGCGAATTCAAGGCAGATTTCTTGCTTTATTAGTGTCGCCATCTATGGCCAAGAATACGACATCAGCCTCACATAAGTCACAGCCCGTTTTATAAGGACTGTCCCATTTATACATCCATTTACTCAACCACAGATCGTAATTTTGACCTGAACCAGAGAACAATCTATCTCCAGTGCAGTACCCTCCAGTGGTATTGATTTGTTATGGGAACTTGGAGAACTTTGCGACCCGTGCTTTCAGTCGCCATTTACTACACGGGAAATCTTTGGCCGGTGGGGACCGATATCATGATTTCTTGGACATAGGCTCAACGCCCTACCAGCTTGGCCATCGCCGATATAAAATAAAATGTACAGGCCGGAGACTTTCAAATGCAACTGTATACCAATAGCCTGTATCTAAAAGTCTGATCATGCATAGTGTTTCATGTATGGAACGTTCGTAAAATAGAATAAAATTCAACTTATATATCATTTTACTTTTTTACATATTTATGCAATAAATAAATTTTTGGATGTTATTACGGAATGTGGTTAAAAATCACCATCTTCTATCGCCACTGTTATATAACTTTTTGAGAGGTGTCACAATTACATTTGAGAAAACAATTTTTAATTTTAAATCACTATTAAAATAGTTTTATTTCTTATTCATTGAGAACAGAATTGTATTCGTTATACGCTTTTCTAAAAGTCCAAATAAATAGAACCTCTTTCTAATACTCAACTTTTATTTCATTTCAGTTTCTAACTAACGTCCTTTATTTTCCTGAATCAGAAAATTACAGGATTATAAAAAAAGACAATCACTATAATACGTCTTTATTTAACAAGAAGATAAAAAAAAATAATTTGCTTTAGTTACAGTTATCAGTTAAAGCATTCGAGACACACTTAAGGGACTTGTGGATGATGAAAATTCAATCTGGCGAAGCTCATCTAAGAGCTCCAGGGAACAACAATAAAAGAACAAATCTTCAAAAATGTGCTATGATTGACAGTATCTGTAATAAATTGCTATTAAGCAAATATATAACGGGCAAAGAACCAGTTAAGCAATAAACCAATTAATAAAGCTTTGTAAGCAGCTGTTTCATTCATTAATAATCATTACTGAAAGCGGCATCGTCCAACATACTTCCTGAATATATCTATAGCCTGTAGCTTTAAACCTTCTGCACAAGCAGTGTGGCGAGGGAAAATGATCCATGGCTTTGATAATGACGCAACTCTGTTGAGAAGTTTGGGAGCGGCTGTTGAAAAATGAGACATTGTCTTGGGCCCTTAAGACAAGTTTCAACTGTAAATATTAGCTCAGACCAAAAGAAAGATAAGGAAGAAAATGATAAGAAACAACAATTTTTTTTCTAAGTTGATTTTTACTTAAGCGGGAGTAGTTATGATTATGATAATACTTCGATTTGCGTCCTCTTGCATCAGTAGGAGATTTTTGGGAGATGTGAAGGATATTAAGACATCGATGAAAGTTAAGAAACTGAAATTTGATTCAATTATTTTTAAGATGGGTCGTTTTCAACATTGCTTTTAAGAGTGACTTTAATGTGTTTATTTTAATTTGTTTAAAGAAAATAACTATAAAAAAATTCAGGCAATATGATAATGTTTGTTAGAATGATTTTTTATTTCAGTAAAACATCTATGGAATACTGTAAAAATTTTAGGATAAAATCAAGGTAAAACGATAACTTTTCATCGTAAAATCTATTTTTAACATTAAATACTATAATGTAATTTTTACAGCAATATGTGTTTAATTAAAGTGATTCAGTAATTTTACAGTAGTAATTANTACTCAGGATGCCAGTACTTTCTGCAGAAATTTTATCCGGAATTCTAATGAAGTATTCTATATTTAAAAAATAAGCTATAAAGTTTAGAAAAAATAAGTCTGAACTACAAAAGTTAAGAAATAAGTTGAACTTCAGTAAATAAACTAATTTTCGGCCAATATATTTTATTCAGCATCTTCTTTTATTCAATAATGTTTATTAATTTTATTCAATTTTAGAGACTGTTTTGTTCATATTGAAATAATACGTAATAAACGACATTAGCAAACAAACAACATAATGAAAAGATTTCAGAAGTATAGTTTCTTATGTCTAATTTTACTCTGATGAAAGTGATGCTGGTTTTTCCATTAGAAAATTATTTATAAATAGAACGGAAAATTATTTTGAAAATATTATTAAAAGGAGAATGTTAATATGAGATATTAATGAGCATAGCAAAATGTCTACATAAAACTTTTTTTGTATTTATACATTTTACAAACTGTCATTTTTTCGGCAGAAAAATAATGATACATTTATTTGCTTTCATTAATAAGCATTCGATAAAGGTATTTAGACAAAGGAAAGTTTTAATTAGGCATGCATTTTGTTAACTAACATACTCTGCAGCGCAAGTAAACTCTTGAGAATTTTCGGTGCTATGGTAATTTGAAAATGCAACGCGAGCATGTAATTTGCATGTCCAATGCATTTTCAATCCTGACTAATTTGTCATCAATCACACGCTGAAAACAAATGAAATAAAATTAACGAACTGTATGATAATGGCATTTCTGGTTATGTATATGGACTTTCCGGTTAACCGGTCTTAAACCGGAAAGTCTGGTTTTCAAAATCACAGATCTTATCACCACACATTTAGTAAAAGAATTGAAAAGCAAATTTAACCGAATAAATGGTTTTTGTACCATACTGTGTGGCATCGCGAAAAAATTTACAAATTTTACAGCTCATTATAACGCCGTATTTTAATGTTAATTTTACCCAAATCATTACCAAGGCACTTCGGAAAAATTACCAAGGTCTTAGGTGCACCCGTAGAGCCCGAGACACGGTTTCACCATATTTTATGAATTTTGGCCACATTTTTTTTTCGCCATGCAATTATAAAAACTTAAATCTTATTTTTATAATCGGTTTGTGAAAAGATTTTCTTTAATATTTCTGTGCGGAAAAAAAACCCACACTTATTGTATATTTTCATTCCACATGCTCTCCTATTATTATATATTTTTTCAATAAAAGTTTCATTCGTGATTTAAACTATAAAATTCATACTTAAATGAATTCTGTTCAAGTTTCTATAACATACAAAATTATACTTAAATTTTTTTGTTTGTTTTAATAAAAAAAACTGTCGCAGGATTACACGTTTTTCTGCGTTATTTGCTTTAATTTCAGCAAATATCTTTCTCGCAAAACAAGTAATTTGAGTTATGGTCCTTAAGGAAAAACTTTTATTCCGAAATTTCATTTTTGGCTAAAATATTTTCTTAAATATAATCAGAAAGCATAAAAAATAAACAAACTAAAAGTGTTAGAGGGTATGGAATTCTTCTGACCTTGATGGCTGTGCTGTCTAATGACTTGACCTTTCGCTCTCCCCCAACTAAAGCTAAAAAGGTTTTCAAAGTGGTAATTAAGAAACTTTCTAAGATGCCTCGTGCCTGCATTTTATTTTCTTTCGAAAAATTTTCCTCTAATCAATAGGTTGCAAAGGAAAGTATAATGATTATAGGTTGTAAAAAAGAATGAGGCTCAACTTGCACTCAAATCAGACAAAATGAGTTGAAGGCTCCGAATTATTTCAAGATGAAAGTCTTCTCCCATGTTTAAGATTGCAGGGGGACATATGAGTTTCAGACGTGCCTGGATTTAATAAAAAATGAAGAAAAAGGGTTAAAAACATTGAGTCATTTGAACGTTTTATACCTTTACGTATGAATTTTAAAATGAATGCTAACCGTTTATATGAGCCCATCCGCTTTGAAGCCTAAAAAGCAGATTTTTCAGTACTGAAGGGTTGAAGAAAAAAGTAGCAAAGACTTATCTTTGGTTTAATGAACCTTTTAGGTAATTTGTTTTAACACGTGCATGCATATTATGTATCTTGAAACCAGTGATTACTCTTTTGAAACTATCAGAATTCGAAAGATATTAAATGATTTCGTGAAGAAACATTTAAGTAGTTGCAAAAATGTACATATATTGACTTCACATGAACTTTATTTTATGAAGGATGCAGGAAAAAAAAACACTTATCTTAAAGCGCTTCTGATAAAATTAGAAATATTCAGACGTAAATATAATTTCTAAATATTGCATGCTAATATGATTACTAGTGGCAGGGCTAGTTGACTTTAATTCTGATAGTATTGTTCTACTAAAGGACAAGTATTTCCAATAAAAGTATATTTCTTCAGAATCTTTGCATTGACTGGAATTGAGCAAATTTTAATAAAGATGCTATGTATTTTTTATATAAAATATATTATGGTGCAGAAAATGTAAAAATTAATCAGCTATACACGTTGAAAATTACGGATCAAATTATGGTAAAAAGTACCGGCACTCAGAGTGCCGTTACTTTTTATCGTAAAATCTATTTTACCGGAGCATGTTACGGAACAAATAGTATGATAAATCGTAATTTTTACAGTAATATTTACAGTAAAATCACCGAATCACTTTAATTAATTAAATATTTACTGTAAAAGTTATGTTATAATATTTTACGGTAAAATGGATTTCATGGAAGATGCACCCAAAGTGTCCGTACTTTATACCAGAATTTTTTACACTGTAGTGTCATTCTAACCTTTTTTTAACAATATATAAGTTAAGTAAAAGTAGCATCTGCTATTGTATTTTCGCTTAATGGCATAAAACTGATCTAAAGTCTTCGCCTATATACATATTTTTCTTGGAAATTGTTATAAGTTGAAAAATGAGCTATAACAGAAAATTAAGTGTCTGATGAAATGAATAAAACAATATTTTCCAAAACGCAAAAGCAGTTCATAAAATATTACTATAAAAGGAAAAACAAAATAATGATCATTTTTGAATTGTCAAATCAAGAGATGGTCAACTTCTTTACATCCAGTTTTGTATTACTAATAGATGTCGCTAATGCCTGATATAAATTGTCTCATCATGGCATGTGTAATTCCAATTTGAAAATATACAATGTTCTTGTGAGCTTATAACTTATAAGGAACGTACATAGAAAATCTCTGAGTAATATTAATCTTATTTGTTTAAATAAAAATGCTTTTGAATAAAACATTATTTATACATATAGTTGGCGTTTAGGAACTAGTAGTAGACTAAATTTACCGAAATTCTCGTAAGCATTAATCGAACTTATATAAGATAAAAATATATTGTAAAAAAGTTTAGAAGCGTATTGTATTTTTACACATTTTCATTACTAGTCAACGGGCAAAATTTTACAAATTTCACATAATTATAAGTCTTGTTACTATTTTTAAATATTAATCATACTTATATCAGTTGAAAAAATTAAAAACGAAGCTTATTATCATGCTGTAGTTTAGTACATTTTTGTAAATAGTAAATCATAATCTTTGTATTAATTATTTAAACGAAATAAGGATAAAAAAGACGAACAGATTAAGACTAATGGACTTCGATAACATCTGATATAAATTATGCCACAGAAACTTTAAAATAATCTTCGTTGAATCAGCTTTCTCAGGTAATGAATGCCACTTGTTTCAGGGCACGTTTCGTGCTGATTTGAAAAGCATGCAATGTACCTTTAATATATATCTCAAAAGAACAGTGTGCGCTGATAACTTACAAAGAACTTACTTAGAACAGAACGAAAAAAAAAATGAATATATAACGCTGTTTAATTAAAAGGCCTTATCTACAAAACCGAGTGCACCATGGCTGATACTGGAATAAAAAAAGATTTTGTTTCAATGTTTTATCTGTATTTTTTATTTTAAAGTTACTCTCATATCCCTGTATTTCTTTATGTTTTATTCTTAGACTAAGGACAGTTTATCACGAAGCTTTGAAAATAGATTATTTATTTATTTTTTTATCCAAACGCACTTAGATACAGGCGCATGGGGAGGGATTGACAAAGATTCTTAGAAGCGGTGTTTTGTTTTATCTTTTTTTTCTTCCTTAGTTTCGTCTGTCTTTGATAAGAAGAGAAGTGTGAGAGTGGGGGGTAGGGAAAATATATGATAGATGGAAGGTGGGACATTCAAACTGTAACTTCTACATTCAAATAAGCTGTGTTCTGATTTAGAAAATAAATTAGAAGAAAAAAAATTGGGCTTAAATTTTTGTATGATTATTAATATGAATTATTTTACTTGCATATCAGATCAATAATTTGGCAAGTAAATTGAATAATAAAAAATTAAAATAAAAAAGTTAAAATGGGATTTATATTTAGTACATTGCAAAAAATTTCAGATCAAATTATACTGATACTCAGGGTGCAGCTACTGCTTACCGTAAAATTTATCTTCACTTGAACAAGTTATGAAACAAAAGATCTTATATACCGTCATTTTTACAGTAATAACTACCGTATAATCACTAAATCGCTCTAATTAAATAAATATTAATGTAGGAATTACGTTATCATATTTTAAGGTAAAAATGGATTTTATGGTAAAATGGATTTTACGGATGGTGCACTTAAAATGCCAGTACTTTATACCATAATTTGATATGGAATTTTCTACAGTGTAGTCAAAAGCGACAGTCATTCTCGTAAAAATATATATTATTTCAATTTAGCAACAAAATGAATAATATATTAAAAATAAGCATGTTTTTAAAGATTAATAAATTTTATGTCTTTATTTAAGATTACATCTTAACTTTATACTCTATAACTAACTTTATACTCTATATACTATTTCTTACTCTAAAAAACAATTATTCGATTAATTTTACGTATCAGTTTTGTATTTTTTACTAAATGTGTGATATTAAAACCTATAGTTTTAAAAACCAAACTTTTTGGTATGCCGTTACCATATGAAGAGAAATATTACCAAATGAATGGTTTAAATACAGCATATTTTGGCTTTATTAACAAAATTAAAAAATTTTTCATTGTGCACATTGCATAGCTATGACTCTCTTTTTTTAAAAAATAAAATATAAGTAATTTACCCTTAAAGTAATTTTTTCTTTTCTTTTACTAGAAAAACATTTTAAACGATTAAAAAAAACCAAAAAATATGTTTTTAAAACTTTCTTATCTAAAAAATAATATTTTTGCGAAAATAATAATTTGAAAAAATAATATTTTCCTGGAATTATTATTTCTAAAATATAATAATTCAAAACAGAAAATTTATGTTTTTGTCGACCTTTTCAGTTTCTTAAGTTTTAGGAACATAGCATATAACATAATCTTTATTTAATACTACCAGCTTCTATTAAAATATTTTTACTTAAAAAGAATTGCAAAAATAGCTCGTTACAACAGCGTAATTGCGATCATCCTTTAAAAAGAATAGTATACCCTAGAATGATTCAATGAAACCATTTTATACTGTATTTTATGAGACACAGAGAATAAAATAAAGTAAAACTATTCGTTTCTCCGCTTAAGGTGCTTGATTCGTTTTTCAATCACTACTATCCCTTTTCTTCTCGTATCTAAAAAGCAAAATCAGCAATTTTGATCATAGTACTAAGGTACTTATATCTAAGAAAAGCATTTTTTATCGTTCTTTTATTCTTTTTCCTTCCTATCTTTTAGCTTTCTCGGTTTCAAATAGTCACTGCTTTGTTAAAAGCAATGAAAAGAATATCATACGGAATGTTGTCCTACTTAAAACCGAAGCCTCGGGTGGCTGTTGAATTTTGATACTTTTTTCACCCTTTTTTTCTTGAAGATTGAATAAAGGTCGTTCGTTTGAATTTTTTAAAAACCGATAAGTGACAAGCTTGATTAAATATTTTCCACCAAATGCCTCTAGAGAAGTTTTTACTGTATCTTCTTCTTTTATTCATTTTGGGAAGATTAACATGCCTCAAACTATTCTTATGATGTGTTGTCTGTCCACAGGGACGTATTTAAGAGTCTCATCGCAAGTGCATTTACGAGTAAGAAATGAATTGGAAAGGAGAATATCAAATCCTTTTCTTTTTAATCTCTTATCTCTTTTTTAATGTCTTTTTCGCTTCTCCATGTAGTTTTGGGTTTAGCAAATCACAGTTTTTAATTTCAGAATTTTGATAAGTTTAATTAATTTTCCTTTCTGCGCATTTTGCCGTTTCTCTGGAACTATTTAAGCAAAATCAAAAACTTTTACACGCAGCTATAAAATACGTTTGTTTAAAGAAAATTTCATGTTTGATAATAAATAGTTTTATGACTATTTTTTTAATTTTTGTAAAAAAATTTAACACCGTTTTAAATCCTTTCGTAAAATGTAGTTAAATTTAAAAAAAAATGCATGAAATGCAAAAATGAAAAATCAAGTTAAGGAGTACATATATTGGTGTACAAAAAAGTCCGGCGAGTATAGATCAATATCATCTTTCCGCTTTTGACGTTTATGTTTAGATCTTGAAAAAAGATACATAAGTATACAAAGATGCATACAGAAACTGAACTGCGTTAAAGGACTAACAATTTTCATTTTATTTTAATCAAATTACAATAACAATGTAGTAACTGTAGACTTTTATACCCTACTGTATCACTTTAAAAGTCGATTGTCAGAAATTTTAATATTTAAATTTTCACAATAAGAATATTTTTTTTCACGGTATAACATACTTAAGTGTTATAAAACGTTTTTAAATGCAATAACTTTGGTGAAACAGTTTTAAAATATTAAACTGAGTCACCAAAAAACATGGTATTAGGCGTAAATCCGATTTTTTTTCTTACAAAACCCACTCACTGTTCGACTACACGGATTTTTTTTTTTTTTTTGAAATTACCATATTGTATGGTAACGACTAAAAAATTCATTTCAATTTTTCTTTTTTCGTTTGCGCACTGTGCATCAGCTTACATTAGTTAAGCATTTTAGTCGAATATCTAATTATATAAATAAATACATTAAGATAATTAAAAAATCAAGAAGTTAAACTAAGACATCTTGCTTTTACTATTTTGACTAATTTTGTTTGTTTTTACTCCTTAATTTTTACTAAATGAATGATAAATTCTGCAAGAAAAGTTAATATCTTGGGATAATCAGGGGGCGAGGGTTACTTCTATAGTATTTTTTCTTTGGAACAATAAAAAAACGAGGTCAATATTGAGAGAAATAGATAAAATAAGTTTTGACTTATCAAAACATATCTTAGGTAAAATATGTTTTGATTGAGATTTACAGCCATTGAAAACCAGCCAACCTTTTTGATTTTAGCGCCAAAATTAACATGTATAAAACTTATACTGAATTTAAGGAACCCTAAAGATGAACGTCATCTAGATTCAAACAAGGTAGGAGTGCCCGGTACGTACGGTAAATACATTTGTCTGCGATATAAGTAAGATTAATGAGTCGGTTGAAAAATAAGTTTGACAATTGAAGAAACTGTAACCATCTGTGAATTCCAGTTTCTTATATAACATAGAGCATCTTTATTTTGACAAGAGATAGGATTAGAGGTTATTTTAAACCTAACCTTTAATGCATATTTGCGGATAAGCAAAAACTAGTATATACATATATATATATATATATATCTTGAAAAAAGATACATAAGT
>NC_092214.1:61487616-61528556 GCF_043381705.1 Parasteatoda tepidariorum
CTGTTGTTTCATCAATTCATATATATATTACTTGTACATTTAATATTAGGACATTGAAAGTTTTTTACGCGAAATTTAAATATGTGGCTTCATTTTTGTTTTCAAGTTTTTATGCGTTTATTTTATTTCCTGTATTACTGCAAATTTCATATGTTTTGCCTAATTTTTATGGTTTTGTATTGTTTTTTTTTTCATTGATTACATTATTTTTTTGTGATTTACTCCATGGTTTTGAAACACCTGCACAGAGAAAAAAGGTATGGTCAAAGCTGCACGAATATGGAAAAATTAATTGTGTTTCTAGATATATGGGAACACCTAAAAACTCGGTAATTTTCACCGAAGCTCTTTGGTAATGATTTTGCTAAAATTAACAATAAAATATGACCTTTTAGTATGCAATAAAATTGCGTTAAAATTTGGTAATTTCATCATAACATCATTAAAACCATTTATTCGGTTAAATTTGCTTTTTAGTTTTATATTCTTTACTACATGACTGATAATAAGAACCTATAATTAAGGAAAACAATATTTCCTGTGAACCTTTACCATATGAATTTAAAATTTATTAAATAAATGGTTTATATAACGCATGTTCCGGTTTTATCATCCAGAATTATGGTTAGTAAAACCAAAATATACGGTATGGAAACCGGGAAATATCATAATACTGCACAGTAATTTTACCTGAATTTATTTTCCCGTGCTAATAATAGTGAAACTTAGGGATGTTAAGAGTTTTGCATTATTTTCAAAGGTCACAAACTGTAAAAAAGTACTATGTTATATTACAAAAGAACATTTATATTAGAATGAATTATTCTTTAATTTAAAAATTATGTTATATTTTTAAATTCAAGAATAATTCGATTCGGAAAATTTTTATACTTAATTCTATAAGGTTTATTCAAGAGCGTTAAAAAAAATTGTTAAGATGCATTTTTATGATAGTTTTTTTTCTCCAATACTTGTATTGGAAAAAGGGTAGAGTATTATAGCTTCATGAAGATTATGTTCGTTGAGTATGTATTCTGAGTTACTGAGTAAATCATCAATCAAATTTGACAAGGAAATGACAACAGCAGATGGTGTTTCTAGAGAACTGTTTGTATCGACAACCTTCTCAAACTTTATACCAGAGGAAAAATAAATATATTTTAAAAAAGAATTGTTTCTTTAAATTTCTTTTTATTTCAAGAGTTTAGTGGAAAAAGATTCTAAATGAAAGTTTGAAAAATAATGGGATTTCGTAGACAATGATCTTATTTAGCTACAAAACATTAGTTTATTTTTCTGAGACATAAAATTCAGAAGGTACTGGAAGTACTAAATGATATTCTTTGGGTAATTTTAGTCTGGAAGAATATTCCAAGTGCATTTGTAAAAAAAAAGAAGATAAAAAAAGCATTTTGGGAGTAAAGGTAGAGAACCTGCCTTTTGGTAGCAAATTTAAACACCAAAAATGCGAACACTATGACGTGAACAGTGAGTTTAACTGAGTATTAGAGATTTTTAGAATATGCCAATTTGACGATTTCGAACAATAAATGAAGGTAATGCCTTACCTGTATTCCATATTGTTAGCGCATAAACGTTGAAAATATTGAAATTCCTTAAAAATGCATTGTAAAAATTTCTATTCTAAAATTATGGTAATATAATCTGCAGCAGTCTCTTTATTCAATTAACTGTGAAGTTTACTATAAAGAACATTTTTAACCTTTTTGGTTTTGAAACCGTTTACAACTAGTATGGTTAAAAAATCTTAAATATAATGCTATATAGTTTTTTTGAACCATTTAAAACTAACTTTCAAAATGATGGAAATACTGGAGATGGGAAATACTAGACTTTCTTGTGTTGAGCAGCTTTATGATGCCACCACGTATGCGTGAATGATAATATCGGATTCTAATACTCCAGGATCGCAAAATACTGGAAACACTTCATGTGTAGAAAACAATGGAGGAAATGTGGTGTCAGCGCTAGGACTCGAACTGTCGATCATGAGACTGACAGATTAACTTTCTCGGCTATAATATTCTCCCTGCTGCAACGAACTAAGTGGCTTCATTAGTGCGCCTAGTGGGTGTGATGAAAATCTGGTTGTGTAACTACATTAAGTGAAAGCAGTTAATAAACGTTTTTTTTTTTCATATTTAACAGTTTGTATAATATCTTATTTACGCTGTTTTTTGCTATTTAAAACCACTGATTTAAATAGCAAAAAACAGCTATTTAAAACTGTTATTGTGCTATTTACGCTGTTTTTTTTTTAACATGGTAAATTAACATTTAAATAAATTATTATTTTACCACATTTTTCTCCAGAAATTTTTGACAGTATGACTTAAAAATCTTCATACTCATAGATCTTTATTTATTCCTGTGAAAACTCTTGAACACTCTTAACATAATATTTATCGTTCCTATCAGGATTGAAGCACTGATTTTAAAATAACTTTTTAAAAAATTAACATTGGACTTACGATATATAAATGACCCAAATTGTAACGTATGTAAATCAATGAAGAATAATTATTGTAAATATAAGTTCGATATTTAAATGTATATGGTTTGTTTATTGAAAGAGCTTCTCTCGCCATGAAGTCTGCCTGCTGCTATGGAAACAAAGAATCGAGCATATTTTTCAGAGGAGAGTTTCTTTCCTTTTTTTTCGCTCTCTTTCGCCAACCGCAGCCAAACCCTGTTTTAAATATTGACCCAACTTGAAATAGTTAAACCTCGTTTCCATAGTCACAGCCACTGCCTCAGATAATATCAAGGGAGTTCTTTCCATAGATAGACTATGCCATATCTATTTCAACTTATACATTTCATGTGAATGTTTGCTTTAATATTTTTATGATATTTAAGACATTGAATGTTTGTGTCAATCTACATGTCATCGAATGTAAAGTTACATTTAATGTTATTGAATGTAATACACATTCTCTGTAGATGAGTATAGTCAGTCAAAGCCAATACTACAGTAAAATGTAAATGTATGCGCATGTCTTCATAAAAAATATAAGTACCTAAAGTGACGAGATGTGTACTTTATATTAGAGTAAAGGGATTTACATGTTAGAACATGATTTGTTTTTGCCTTCTTAATTGAAGTTAAACATTTTCAAGAGCTACTCACCTCTAAAGCAGCATCTTACCCTGTAGAGCGATATTTGTTTTCAAGTTCGTCCCACAAATTTAGCCTTAAAAACTATAAGAGTTCCAGAGACCAGTGTAGTTATTAACATAAAATAATAGGGGGAATCAACTATATTCATTGAAGAATATCATTTTAAAATTAAAATTAATGACATTTATGAGTTTTTAAGGAATAGAATAAAAAATATTTAAATTATGGCTGTTTTAGGGAGCAGTGTGTTAAGCAAAGCAGTGTTTTAATAGAACATTGTTTAAACGGAACAGTGTTTAAAACGGAGTTTTGTTTAAAAAAGTTTTAAGATTTTAAACTATTTAAAACACAAATTCTAGGTTGGTAAAGAGGATTTTGTTTTGCGTTCTCATTCTCAGGTTTTCAGTTTTGAATAATTATTTTCTCTATTAAATTTTAACTTTAATGTTTTCCAAACTCAATGCTCTAGTTAAAATTCAAAATATTGTAAACATATTTTTTTTTCATTTTGTTACAAATAACGATAAATCTTGTGAAAGAAATCCTTTTTGTCGATCAGAAAAAGAAAAAAACATTTTTATGCTTCGGAGTACCCTTCTCCTAAATTTTAATTTCGTCTATTTTTCTCTAATAATATTCACAAGATTAAAACAACTATATTTATTACAATATCGCATAATTTAAATTTTTAATAAGTATTCTCAACTAAATAACATATATTATTCTTGGCACCGGTTAAAATTAATTTTATGGATGTACATTAGAGTATAAAATTACAAATTATTTATTTCATAAATTGGATTCACTAAGATGCTATTCACGATTTTGTTTCAGATAATATTTCAGCCATAAAACGCTTTGTTAAAAAAAAGAATTAAAGTTATTCAAAATTGCCATAAATTTAGAGTCCGACAAATGAATAAGTCATGTGGAATAAAGAAGGAAAAAAATACAAAAAATATTTTTCTCTTACATAAAATGTTTTTATTCGCAGATGAAAATAAATATTTCAAAAAAATTAATTAGTTTTCTAGAGAAAAATAAAACAAAAATTACTCGCAAGTTTATCAGTTTTCTATTCAATCTTTTCTATTATTTTTTTAGTGTCTCATTATTTGCAAAAAATTTTCGGAACAAGTGGGATTTTAATTATTAACTTGTTTTTTTTTTAAACCAAGAGAAATTATTAGTATAAAAGTACTGTTGTTTCATCAATTCACTGTTGGAAAAAGATTAGATATAAAAAGAACAAATAAATAGATTACAAAAAAAACAAAAAAAAAACTGATTCAGCATTTAAATTATCTTTTGTTCGTTATCGTTTTCCTTTCCGGAATTATGAGTACATTTTACTTTTTTTTTAACTTACAAGATATTAAATATTTATGTAAAATATAATTCTTTTGTTTCTAGCTTATTAGTTTTCCCAAAGGGTATATTCATCTTTAAAGTAAAAATTATTAATTTAAAATAATAGTAATAAAAGCTTTAAAAAAAGAATACATTTATTTTTAAATGTTAATTAAAAAAGCAAAGTATACTTTAAAAATGCTGCATTTAGAAATAGAAATTGCTTACCCATAGAAACAATTATATTGATATTATTACAAAGTGATTAATGTTTTAAAGTTTCTTAACCTTGAAAATTTGAACAACTTCTTAGGTATTAAAATAATTGTTTTAATTTAATTTAGCAATTCAAAAGTTTATACAATATTATCAATGCATTAACGAAAAATTTTAAAAAGTTTTTTATTCCTATTTTAATTAGAGTAAACCAAATATTTAATATTTCATGCATTTCATAAAAAGCAAATCTAAATATCTTATTCTTAACAATCAATGTGACGGCAACTTTAAATTCAATACAAATGTAAAACTCATTCATTCATTTTCGCCACTAAATTGAGCAGCAAAATCCATTTTTAACTTTTTATTCTTTATTTCGCTTATCATAAAAATGTTTCAATTACAAGGTTATATTAATTCTCATGGTCTTTTTGGCGATTAAAATATAGCCAAATTATTTAAAATTTAATATTAATTACGGGATGTTAGCTTTGTTTTGGGGCTATTTTATCTTTTGATAAATCACCAACTATGGATCGCTTCCCATGCTCCTAACTGTCCGTTGGGAACAATACAATGCCTTTTGATTCTGAATTCTTTGCACTAGAACTGGGAGATTTCCCCCTTCCTTCCGACCGTTAAATTACTTTACGAAAATCTTCATGTTAGAAATTTATGCGTCTCTTAACCCCTACAATGGAGCACTCTTTCATTTTATGATTTTGATATCTTCATGGCCATGATATATCTAATAAAAATATTTCTAACAAAAAATAAATTAACAGTTCTTTTAAGTAATTTTGTTCAAGTCTTTGGAATAAATCCCTATACGCAAGAAATACAAATATATTAAAATCATTACTACTGCTGCCAAAATCTTCATGAAAACTGCAATGAATTACCTCCATATAAACTGGAACAACTTCCAACCCATAACTAATTGCATTGACTAAATGAACTAACTTCCATCAAACAGGCCTTTTTTGTATTTGTTTTTCAGAAACGTCTATATAAAATATTATGGTATGATTGTATAAGGTTATTTATAAACAGGAAATTAAAAAAAAAAAAAAACACTTGGGGAAGATTTTGAGGGTAATACAATGAATTTTCATGTGATATACACTGTTTGAAATTTCTAGTAAAAAATGGTTAAATAATAACTTATTTAAGTGTTATTTTATCATATTCAAATAAAACAGTCAAATAGTCATAAATAGGAAAATATTCAAACTGTTAACTGTGAGAAAGGCCGTTTATTAACTGCTTTCACCTAATACGGTTAGACAACTAGAATTTTATTACACCATCTACCTCCACGTAATAAACTCACTTAAATACTTATAGAAGGGTACTTCTTAGAGTGCTAATCTGTCAGCCTCATAATCTACAGAACGCGGGTTCGAGTCACAGCGATGACACCGCAATATTTCCTACATTCTTTTCAGCACATTAAAAATTTCCAGTACTACCAATTTCAGTTACCTTGCAAAAGTCTAGCAAGGTAATTTTTTTACGGTTTAGAAATCATGCTAGTTCTATGTGCTTAAAAAACCGTATAGTTTTGTATTCATTTCTTTCTAACCATACTAATGGTAATCGGTTCAAAAAATCTTGAAGGTAAAAAAGGATTTTTACAGTAAATATTACGGTTAATTGGAGGGAAAGACTGCTACCATTTCTTTACCATTGTTTTAGAATGAAAATTCCGAACAATGTATCGAAACAATAAATATTAATGTTATGCATTGAATAACGCAATTCTTATGCTCAGCATGTAGTGCTCAAAAAGTTTTACATTAACGCTAGTCACCACACTGTGGGGAGTTTGGAATCAAAAATTATCAACGATAATCTTCTATAAACTATTATTAAATTATCTCAAGTTTTTAAAGTTTTTTTTCTTACTTCAATTTCTTTACTTTTATTTTATTGTTGCCTTTACGATTTTTCTGCTTATTTATCGAAAAATAATTCTACATGTTTTTATTCATTTTTACTTTTTTCTTTCTTAAAAATCAATTTACATTACTTAAGAGCTTACAGATTTAGGGATTATAAACTTACTCAAGCTGCTTTAAGCATTTTAAAAAAATCTCCATTCCGAGCTATTGTGTCAACTTTTCCTAAAAACAGTTACAAACCGATGAAATGTCATAATATCAGTTTAAAAACAGAAATTAGGGCTATATAGATGGCTAATATTACAATTGACTAATTTCATAAATTTAGCACTCTTGATTTTTTATTTAGCATATTGACAAATTTAGTTTTCGATTACTTAATAATACAAAGGGATTATATTATAGATATTTTTTTTAAAAAAAGCACAGGTTATAAGTTGAAAATCATCAATAAGTTCATTATAGCTATGAAACCACGTAAAACCTCGCTAAAAAGTACCGGTACGTCGTACAAGAGCATCCCGGCCCCTCTTAAACAGCGGGCATCTAGCCTCCAGCAGCTTTGACTATAGTTAGAAAAACGATGTCCAGGTATAATAAAATGACTTTGCTCTATAAAAAGAACTCACATATATCGCCATCTAGTGGAAAATTGCGGAGTTAGTGTTCCTATCTTGAAACTAATAAGAGATAAAGAAAATGAATTAAAGTTGTAGACCACCGTCAATTTTGAACGAATATACATCTTATAAACGTTAATTCTGAAACATAACGCTTCATGCCAGACTTTTCATGTTCGTGATTTCATATTCTGTAATGTGACAAAACAATCTTAGATACTAAAAGAGGCAAGTTATCACACAATACCTTTATTTACTATCTACAAAATTTAAGCAATATTCGTTAATCATACAGTTAATTCTTCAGCTGAACCGAGTTCTATGTCTTAACCAGTTATACTTTATAATGTATTATTTATTTTCATAGATTAGTAACATGCTATCTCAAATCAGCCTCTGTAACGTGTTGTTAAAATATGATCTAAAATTGGATTTAATAGTTTATAAAAAATATAATATTTTTCAAGCAGTTCCAAGCATTGGCGAGAGGCAGCAGCGTTGCAATAAAAGAGCAGCGTTCGCTGTAAAATGTTTCCTAAATTTAAATGAAGGTATCTTTCTTGTAGTAATACAAGAGAAAAAGCTTCCAAATTTTTCAAGATTAAAAAAAAAATGCATTTTTTACCACAAAAATTGCAATTACGTGCTATATAGCACTCCAAAAATATAATTTTTTTAGAAAATTTACAGAATATGGCAAAAAAAATGAGCAGTTTTGGCATACAAGATGATTAGAAAATAAAGTTAAAAACATATGACTCCTTTTTAAGTATAACGTAATAGAGAACGAAAAAAACATGTATTAAGTATTATAAGAACAGCGCTCAAGAACAGTGTTAAAAATTATCCTCTAGACTTAATAACGGTATTTTGACAGAATCTCATTGTAACGATAATAAAGTATTATAAGATCTGCGCTCAAGAACAGTGTTAAAAAGTATCATCTAGACTTAATTACGGTATTTTGACAGAATCTCATTGAATCGAGATCTTTACAGTGAAAAACTTAAAATGGGGCTGGCGTGGTATTTTAGAAAGTATAGTGGTGACGCTAAACAGAGATGAAGAGGTAAGATTGAGCATACAAATCAGTGTGCTTTCTTTTTCCTTCCTATTGTTATCAGAGTATAAGAAGGAAAAGCACCGATGCATCAGAAATTTTTAAAATTCTCTTTTCTTCATCTCTGGTCCATTTTTAATACGTTCGATGTTTTTCGATGGGAGGATCGCGTCTTGTAAGGAAAAAAGTGAGTGTTGTCTTTTGAAAATTTAGAAGTCATGTCACTGTGACCATAACCGCTAGAGAGGATAATTATTTTTTTAAATTATTCTTCAGCTCACACTAAGAGAAATTTCTCGGAAAAAATAGTTAACGCAGTAATTTAAAATGACAATTTATTTAGTAGTTATTTTACAATATTCAACCAAAACACTCAAATAGCCATAAAATATGAAACTTAAGTTGTTAATTGTAAAAAAAAAAAAAATCATTTATTGACTATTTTTACCTAATATGGTTAAACAAACAGAATTTTATTTGTGCAAATTAGATCCACCTTTTGAACCCACTTACTCTCTTGCTGCTGGGTAAAAGGGGGCTAATCTGTTAAGGCCAAGAAGGCTAATCTGTTAATCTCATGACCGACTGACTAGGGAGCTAATTTACAATCCAGCAGTCTTCAATGACTCGTTTCCTTTTCTGAAAATTTCGCTTTTGGTTGTAGTTGGTCACAGTTATGATGTAAGCTTTTATTTCATTAAAAATTTGTTACTTGAACTTAAAAAAAGTGACGAATCGAGTTTTGTTTTAGTTAAAAAAATGCCAAACAGGCGAGAGAGTCATTAAATGCCACTGAATTGGAAAATTCTTCCAATACACGAAGAGTTTCCTGTGTCCTGCATTCCTCAGTTGGTGACCTTGAAATATTTGAATATAAAATTCTCATTTACGCATATATGACAATAGTACAGATTTGCTTAACACACAGAAGTCTAGCATTTCCCACATATCTCGATAAATGGCACCACCAGTTGAACAGAATGAACCACATTCCACGGGTCATTTCACAAAACCCAACTCATCCACAACCTAACGAAAAGGGTAACTCCAATTTTTAGTTAAAGTTAGTTTTTACAGTTTTGAAACCATGCTTATTGTAAATGTTTACAAGGTTACATGATTATAGTTTTGTGTCCATAAATTCTTAACCATAACAGTTGCAAGTGGTCTAAAACTCTTAAGGGTTTCAAGCCGTAAACTTTACGGTTAATCGGATGGACGGACTGCATCTGGTTACTTTACCGTAATTTTAAAATTAATAATTCTAACTTTATTCATAACCTTTATTATTCTACAAAACTTATTATGTTCTCTAGAATTGTATGCTCGTTAAGTACCTCTCATGCCATTAAAAGCACTACATATTCTCTAGATTTTTTAGTTTCATTAATTCCTCTTATATTGACGTTTAATTCTTAATCACTTTTTCAATAATAAAAAAATTCTTTTAACTTTTCATTTAAGGTAGGTACGCATATCAACTGGAACTTATATTCTTTTTTTATACTACTTTTCTATTTTTAACTGCTTACACGTTTTTATTAAATTTTATTTAGTCACATGCTTGCTATAATTTTCTAATCTCTATTAGGGTTTTCTTCTTTCGATAAATTATTTGAATAAACGATATTCGTGACTTTGTTGACTTGATTGGTTTGACTATTGGCAAAGCTTATTTGTAATAAATCGCCAAGAACGGATTGCTCTCTGCAAACTGAAGCGTCGATTAATATATACTTAATATTTGTATCATACAGCACAAAGGGTTAGGTTCCTAAATTTTCCTTTCTGCCTAAACTCAGAAAAGCTAATAAATGTGGTTATTAACTTTTCTAAAGTTAATAAAAAATAATTAAATGTGGATATAAATTGTTTCCGTGTCTTGGAAAAAATATTTATGATGCCTTCACTATATAGACGTTGCCCTCATATTACATTCAAAAAAGAAATTCAATATAGATTTGAAATTACTACTAACGTAATATTATACAATTTAGTTTTGAAATTTCTTGTATTGGCTGCAGAATTTTCTGATGGTACATTAAGAAAAACTGTTTCTGATAAATTTGTTTCACTAACCTGCACTAAATAGCTCGAAATAACTACACGAAGGTGTTATATATTACCAAAGTTATTTTTATAATCATATAGTGACACAAGTTTCTGTCGATTTCATAATTTATACTTCACTCAAAAAGGCATTGGCATGTCAACTTTTAACAATAGATTGATTTCTATTAACTCTAGACTTCAAATATAAGCCAGGAAGAGAGAACTAATATTGACCAGATTGATAAAGCGATAGGTTACGTTTGCATGGTTGTCACAGAATTTAATACCGGCAACAATTAGTTATAAGGCTAAAGAGAATATAGCAGGGCTATACCTGTCTAGTACACATGGTCAATTCATCACTTGATTCATTAACAATTCAGTTAATCACTGTAACTCTCTCAGAAGATTTAAGCCCTATCTCTGGATTCTCCTTTTCACTATTTAACGTTGTTCTTCAAATAAGAGAATCAGGGATAAGATCGATTACCAATATAAGAGGTTAAAGGTTTCTTGTTCATTAAGTTAATAGAAAATATTCTCTGCAACTAAAGTTTGAGAGAATGTATTTGTTAAGATTTTCGGTAAGTCGAGAACTGTAATCTGATTACTGTTGCTTAATCTTAGTGATTAGTCGCAGATTTCGAATGTTCTTCGTTAGTCAAAGTAGTTTCCTTAAATCATTATCAGCATAAACGATGATTAGTTAGATGGGGAAGTAAGATCAAAAGTATGGGATTTAATATTTTCTGCTAATTCATCTTATAGATACAGCTATTTTAAATAGAATAGATGACCTTTGGTTAATTAGAAAAACAAAGTTCAGATATTTTAACTTGTTTTTTTTTTATATTTTATATTATATTTTATTTTATTACTGGCACTAAGCAGCCGACCCAATTCAGAGTTTATGGCTATCAAAGTAGCTTTGTAATTTTGAACCCAACCCAGAAGACAAAAGAACTCCGATATCAAGTAATGGAAAAATAGCCTTTTTGAAGATCTTTTTAATGCCATATTGGTATATTGCCAAAACCAAATGTCATTAAACTATAACTTAAATTATATACGAATAAATAATGCGAGAAATTTGTTTGTTCAGGAATAATACGTAAACTGTTTGAAACTGAATTTATAAAAATGTCTCAAATTTAAGAAGAAACAAATTCTTTTAAAAGCCAAATAATAAGGCAATTTAGTTAATACTCGTAAACAAATGGCAATTCATGGACAATTTAAATACTTATAGGGAAATAGTAACATCTACAAATGAGAAAAAAATGCTGTGTCGAATCTCAGATCGTTGATATTTATCCATTTCACTAATATCGTTGTAACTATTGTTTCTTTTTTGCCAGGAAGGATGATGCTAAAGCAAGAAAATAAAATAAAAATATCCTAAACGGTGTGACAGTTTTTTCTAAATTATATCTAGATCAAATAGTAAGCTGAAGAAAAATATTTAAAAACAAATTCGCTGCTTAAACCTGTGTCTAGATTAAAAAAAAGCATTAGAAGCAGAAATAATTTATATTAATTTCATGCTTATTAAAATTAAATTCTAATTTATGTTTTTTTATACATAATTGATACTGATACAAGTAAAAAAAATAGAATTCGAAACAGCATGGCTGTTTTATAATAACTGATATCTATTTAAAATATAAGAAAAAAACTTTTAGAAATAGAAAAAATGTGCTTTTCAATAAGAAAAGCTTAATTATTGTTTAGCATTAAAAATGTCTTGATATTTGAAAATGAAAATCTGAAATATCAAGTATGAAAATTTGAAAATCAGAATTTCCAAAAGCAATTTTCTATCTATATCATGATAATTCAAATAAAAGTTCGCAAAAAGATCAGGGCATAATTGTGAGAAATTAAAAAAATACAATTTTTGGATAGGATAGTCATTAAAAGTTTAAGCAACTCAAATCAATGGTGTGTAATACATTTTTTTTAAACTTTTGATTAAGCTACTCTGGACATATTATTAGAATAACCTCCCGCATACTAGAGGAAAAAACTATACCTAAAATTATATCATTGTCGCTGATTTACTTTAATCAGGTCTTGATAATAAATACATAAAAATCTGAATTGACGAAAACAATTTCCCATATCATGATAATTTAAATAAAAGTATACGAAACGCTTAGTGTGTAAGTATGAGAAATTAAAAAAAAATAATACTATTCTCAGATAGTCATTAAAACCTCAGGCAACCAATTCAATTATGAATAATACATTTATTTTAAAACTCTTGATTAAGCTATTCTGGACAAATTAATAAAACAACCGCATGTCAGAGGAACCAATTATATCAAAAATGATTATAGTTCTTTAACTTAAAGTAGGTCTTGATAATAAAAATATAAAAATTTGAAATTCAGAATTGACGAAAACTATTTCCTATCTGTATCATAATAATTAAAATAAAAGTATGCGAAACAATTCGTGTATAAGTGTGAGAAATTTAAAAAAAATAACTATTCTTAAATAGTCATTAAAACCTTAAGCAATTCAATTCAATGATGAAGAATAAATTTTTTTTAAAATACTCTGGACACTTTTTTAAAGTACTTTTGCTTTCAAAATAGCCACTCAATTCAACGATGAATCATGCATTTATTTTAAAACCCTTGATTAAGCTATTCTGGACAAATTAATAAAACAACCGCATGTCAGAAGAAACAATTACATCAAAAATGATTATAGTTCCTTAAATTAAATCAGGACTTGATAATAAAAGCATAAAAATTTGAAAATCGGAATTGACAAAAACTATTTCCTATTTGTATCATAATAATTCAAATGAAAGTATGCGAAACGATTAGTGTATAAGTGCGAGAAATTTAAAAAAAGAAATTACTATTCTTAGATAGTCATTAAAACCTCAAGCAACTCAATTCAATGATGAATCATAAATAAAAAAATATATATTTAAGTTATTCCGGACAAATTATCAAAATAATTGCATGTCAGAAGAGCCAATTATACTAAAAATAATTATAAAAATCGAAATTAATACAAAATTGAAAGTCAAAATGACGTCTATATCGTCTATTTATACAATTTCATACTTCAAATCATTCAAGTATGAAAGAAGTAGAATTATTGAATATTGCGTGTTTTTGAATATTCAATAAAACGGATTCGGTTTTCAAAAATGAATTTCAAAAATGATAAAAAAGAAAGGGGAAAAAAACGATAAGAATGATATTTCTGCTTATGCAAGCATAGGCTATTCAAATGGCAGATGATTCTAGTGATGATCTCAAGAATTTCATTTCATTCTTCAAGAAACGTGACTTTTTTTTTCTTTTGTCCCCATCTGATTAACATTCCTTTCTAAGATTATTTCCCTCCCGATTTTCGGAGTCTTTTCTTTCAGGCCCACCAGCAATATCTTGAATCAATTGATTGTAAAAGTGAAGATGTAGTTTTGAAAAGTGCCGTATCCAAGTACTTAAATCTTGGTACTATCGAATCCCTTTAATACCCATTAAAACGTAATGTCTCGTTCTCTTTAAGTCTTTTATGTACTTTAACTATTGTATGAAACTGATTAGAACAAAAATAAAATAATTCTGAGAGAATATTGGCTTTTAATGTATAATTCAATGAAATAAATATTTTAAGTTTATGTTTATTTAAGTAAGCATTTTTTAGGGTATACAACAATTTAAAACCATATCGTAAATTATGAAATAAAGAATTTCTTTAAAATTACTGATGTTTCTAAAATCAATGCATAGTTGCTTTTTCTGAAAAAATTAAGGTATGACACTTTTTTTTACGCACATTGTTTTTTTTTTCACACGCTGGTTTAATTATCTATTAGCCTTATATCGCATATTTAGTTATTATATATATTAGTCTATTGCAGGGATCTGAAATGTTTGGTGAGGGGAATCCATTATTACAAAATTTTGATGGGATCCCATAAGCATTACACAAATCCGAGAACCTGGTGAGTCAAACTATCAATTTCTTCTCTTGTACTGTATTGTACTACTGCAGTTTTAAGTCACTAAATTTAATTTTAAGTTATAAAACAGTGTTAAAATTTCTAATACGTAACAAACTTAAAAGTATAATACAATAAGTTCAATTACTTGGATTAATAATAAAAATAGATTCAATTATTGTACTTCAATTAATGTTTAAAAACTTACTCAACGCAGCCATTACATGCCATAACAATTTGCAAATATTGAGAAATATTAATCAAATTTGGCAATTTCCATCTTGATTTANTGAAAAAATTAAGGTATGACACTTTTTTTTACGCACATTGTTTTTTTTTTCACACGCTGGTTTAATTATCTATTAGCCTTATATCGCATATTTAGTTATTATATATATTAGTCTATTGTAGGGATCTGAAATGTTTGGTGAGGGGAATCCATTATTACAAAATTTTGATGGGTTCCCATAAGCATTACACAAATCCGAGAACTGGGTGAGTCAAACTATCAATTTCTTCTCTTGTACTGTATTGTACTACTGCAGTTTTAAGTCACTAAATTTAATTTTAAGTTATAAAACAGTGTTGAAATTTCTAATAAGTAACAAACCTAAAAGTATAATACACTAAAAAAAATAAGTTCAATTACTTGGATACATAATAAAAATGGATTCAATTATTGTACTTCAATTACTGTGACTCAGGGTCAGGGTTTTCACCGGAACAAGTTACGAAACAAAGAATCTAATATACCGTAATTTTTATAGTAGTAGTTACCGTAAAATCTCTGAACCACTCTCATTTAATAAATATTACTGAAAAAATTAATGTACAATATTTTACAGTAAAAATGGATTTTACGGTAAATGAATTTTACGAATGATACGCTCAAATTGCCACTAAAATACCGTGAATTGATCAGGAATTTTTTACAGTGTTGTTGTTGTTGTTGTTGTTAATTTACGTCGCACTAGAGCTGCACAATGGGCTATTGGCGACGGTCTGGGAAACATCCCGGAGGATGATCCGAAGACATGCCATCACAATTTTGATCCTCTGCGGAGGGGATGGCACCCCCGCTTCGGTAGCCCGACGACCTGCGCGCGAAGTCGAGCACTTTACGGTAGCACAGTTTAACGAGGACCAATACCGCACACCCTCGGTCCCTACGCAGATTGATCCAAGTGGTCACCCACCCGCTCACTGACCGTAGCCAGTGATGCTTGACTTCGGTGATCTGCTGGGAACCGTGTCTTAACAATCAGTCCACTGCGGGACGAATTTTTTACAGTGAAGATATTCATTCATCTTAATTTTTTTTTTTGTTTTTTCGTCTTCTTTTTTGTCACAAAAATAAAGACATTCCTGTTTTAATTCAAACAATTCAAAACTTTCGGAATCAATATATAATATAAGCGTTTAAAAAATATCTAGTCATTTTTCAACACTGGTTTTTAAAATTGATTATTTTTATTTTTTTTTATTCTTAAAAGTGCGTCAAGTAAATAATTGCACGTGAATTTTGGGAACTTAAGACTACATTTCGAAGACCCAGTCGAAACATGAAATACCATTTTTTTGTGAATATTATGCTACTTTTCTGACTGCAGTGAAAATGCAAGAGTCATTCATGACTAGCAGTTAAGTATAATTTTTAGAGCTCTCCATAATAAGTCTGACAATGACGCCAAAGATTAAGAATTAAAAAAGACACAGTTTTACGAAAATGGAAAACGTTTGTAATCTATTTTTTAATGTTTAAAAACTTACTCAACGCAGCCATTACATGTCATAACAATTTGCAAATATTGAGAAATATTCATCAAATTTGGCAATTTCCATCTTGATGAAAAATTTCGCCAAATTGGCGATTTTTTTTTGAATAATGACACTTTTTAAATTATTTAAGTAATTTATTCTAATGTCCAGATATTTTTTTTAGGGCAAGATGTTACATATAGATTTAAGCTCAAACTTTACCTCCAGTAGAAGGCAATTAAATTGTTTTTTCTTTTTGTTTTCCTTGGCTAAATGTAGATTTTCGGATAACATTGTTAAATTATGTCGATGTAGAAATAGGCTGCAACTATAAATTCACAAAGTAAACTTAAATTTTATTATACGTAACGTACATTTTGTTCATTTCTACCTATTTTTAATACATTTATCATTTCCACTTTCACCTTTTAATAGTTCGAAATTCTATTTCCTAACTGTAACATTTCGTTTCAAATATAAATTTCTTGGTATCCTTACATCTTAATGAGAATATTATAGTAAACTAGCACTATTGAAGACAAGATTAGAAAGAAGGGACTAATTAAAACGTAATGACGAAGCTTCATTTAAAATTCGAATTATAACCCGAAATATATATTTCATACTGTTTTCAGACAATAATATAGTTTACGAAATTCGTGAGTAAAATATAATAACGAGCCATAGGTTAAATATAAGCGAAAGTAAATAAACTTGCTCTCTTTGAGAGTGTGTTAAAAAGCGAGGGTGTGTCCCTTTCACTTAATCTACAACCTAAGGGGTGGAGATTGCCATTAGAAAGTGAATGAAGTTATCGGCTAAAACATCTCCTTTGCACTGACGTATAATATTTCAATTTCACATTTACCACCTTCCTTATCTTATTAGCTAAATTCATCGAGGAACACTTCATTAATCTTTTAAATGATAATTTTTGCTTAAGTTTTCATTACTTCATTTGAGATATACACAAAAAATTTATTTTTGACAAACGCGCTTTATCAACTACTGTTTTATATAGACTAGCAAAGTTTATTTTTTAAAGTACTTTTAAAAAAGCTCTTAAATTGTAAGATACGATACATTTTTGAATCGTATGTAATTAAGATACTGTTTTTGAATAAATTTCACAAGAATGAATTATTTAAATAAATTTATAAAATAGTAGATGCTAAAATTTGCATTTTTTTTGTCTCAAAATGTATGTAAGGAATATATATATTTATATATATATACTCCTTACATGCATTTTGAGACATATTTACATAGACATTTAACATATGAACATTTTATTATATTCAGTAAATCGTTATCCAATTTATTCATTACGCTCAAATTCTAACTATGATCATGTAACGTAGCATGCAATGCATATACAGTGCTCAAAAAATAATAAAAAAATAAATAAATTAATTAATTAATCAAATAAAAAAATAAAACGGGACCACTCTAAATGACTTTTGATCTAATGATCTCATCTTCACGTTCTAGGACTCAATTTTAATGGTTCGTGTCGGTAACCTTAAATATGCAAATTAATTATGCAGGCGATATTTTAAGTTGCGAAATCAGACATAAAACTGTACTTTTTCGGAATAAACATACTTTTCTTTAACGTATTCGAATTTCTGACATCTAAAATAGGGGGCTAGCCGTAATATGAGAAATGTGGTCCCAATAGTTTGGTTAAGAGATCGGTTCAAATTTTGGACACCTTATGTTAGTTTTGCTTTTTGCGGAATTTTCATAATTTAGTTTTTGCAATTCTAGAGAACTCTTAAAGCGAGTTGAAGGATTTTTCATGCAAATATAGAATTCATTTATTCATACATAGCTCATGCAAAATGAAACTCTAGTAAATTTTTATTATTTTTTAATATTTGATTAATAATCGAATTTTGAAGGAAACTTTTTTCAAAAATACAATTTCAAAGGAACTACTCGATCAATTTTGCTCAATTTTTGTATTTTTTATGTGAAACTGCATTCTTTTAATGATTAAAAAATTCATACCCTACAACTAAAATTTTTTTCAGACTATTATTAAATAAAATAATAAAAAAACATATAATACCTACTAAAAGTTATTTTGTATTGTGAACTATCTTTGGATAAACTAATTTTATAATTGATTGTACAATTTTTTCAATTCACCTACAAAGTTCTCGATATATGGTGAAATACGCATAAAGAAAACCTAATATAAAGGGATCTAAACTTGGGATCGTTCTCCTGAACGACTATAGGGACCATATTTTCTAGATAGCGGCTACCCCTATGTTAAAAAAAAGTATGTTAATTCAGATAAAGTACATTTTCATGTCTGATTTAGTAACTTAAAATATTGTCTGCATTTATTAATTAGCATGTTTGAAGTGACCCTTTCGAACCATTAAGATTGAATCCTAGAATGTGAAAATCCGATCAATAGATAAAAAATTATTCAGCTTGGTTCCTTTTTTATTTTGCGCAATGAACATTAAAACTTTAATCATTATAAGAGATTAATCAAAATGACTTTTTTAAGGATATTCAACACCACTTACTATTTTTCACCGATTTTGTTTTTTGAAATAAAATGGAGTTTAGTTACTAGTTATTGTTTTGCATATTAGTTCTTCCCTGTTCCATTTAAAGAAACAAAATTATAACCTTTACACAGAAATGGGATAATTGCATGCTGTTGGATAAAAACAAATACTATTCTCTGCATCTTATTCACTCGTTTAATGAAAGAAAGCTTTTAGTTATAAAATTTATGATTAATGGATGAACATGTACTTTTTTTATGAACACAAAAGTTTTAACAATTTACTTCAGAAGACAAATCATCAGAAAGTAAATTTCTCAGGCTTACGATTCGACAAAGTATAGAGCGAAAAATTATTGTTATTACAGATTTAAGGACTAATGAGCATATACACTAATAAGGTTCCTTCCAGAAAAAAAAGAAAAGAAATAGAAACTGGAAACGCTCATTTTATGAAAATAAATATAAAAATACCGTAACTTTTTTTTTAAATAACGCTTGATTTCTTTCATCCAAACTCTTCGAAAAATCGCTTCAACATTGAACTATAATTCGATGCAAATTTAACACAATATTGAATTGAATCCTATTTTCATTTAAAATTGAACTATACTGTATTAACATGGTTAAACTTGGAACCATATTTGGGTTACAGCGAATTTGAATTGCACCATGGTTCAGTACAATTCTATGCTTCCAAAACTATAGAATGCGCATTTGACTTATTTTTTTACTATTATATATAACCAGAGAGCCGTGGTGGCTCAGGGTATAGAGGGTTCGCCTTCCAATAAGGGAAACCGGGTTCGAATCCCAGCGATGGCTGGTCGATACGAATTTCGCACCCGGCTCACACCGACCACTGTGCTGACGTAAAATATCCTCAGTTGTAGACGGTATCATGTGCTAAAGTCCCCTTGCCATCAGGTCTAAATTGGAATGTTTACGTGGTTTTCCTCTCCATGAAAGGCAAATGCGGGTTAGTTCCTTCAAAAATTCCTCCACGAAGGCAAATTTTCTCCCAATACTTGATCCAGGAGTTCCTTAGTCTTCTGAATTGGATTCAAAGTTACAGGGCTATGGATTGAACATATGTAGCCATAAACTCAAGCTTGGATCCGCTGTTCAATGACGGTAATAAAATATATATAACATATATATATAAAAATATATAAAATATANNNACGGTAATAATATATATAATAAATATCTAGATTACCCTTAATTATCTATATTTATTAAAACTGTTATTTTAACTTTGGAATTAAGGGATTTTTTGAATAAAATGTCTAATTTATGTTATAATTTATTAAAAAAAATATTTCATGAGTAAAATTAACATTAAAATTATCTCAGACAAGATTTTACATGATTGTACATGAAAACGCATAACATGATGAAATCTTAATTAGGAAAACTGCGATTATTTTGATCAAATTGCTAGAATTGTCAAGGATAAAATATATTGATTAGTTATTGCGCGGTTATTACTTTGTTATTAATATCTCCGCTTCGAAGACATAAATCTTCTTACTGTTTAACTCCTGGTGAATTTCATTCTACTCAGCCTTTGGGCAACATAAAATGACCATAGTGCTCGTGTGTTCCTAACTCCCAATTATTTTACTAACGAGCTCAGAAAGATAAAAGAGCTTTATCAAGAGTCTGGACCTTTAGTAACCAACCAAAAGATCCCTAGAAGCAAGTCTGTTTTAATGATCTAGATAAGTTACATGCAGCGATGGCAAGGTAGGGCTTATAAAAGACGAAGCTGAACATCCTTTTGGAGTGACAGCTACTGTCCAGCTTTTCCTTCTGATATCCTCAGGGTACCAATGTTGTCTTTGAGTTCTGCACCAACTTCCAAAGATATACCCAGGCGCAAAACTTCGACAAATGACATTATGACTGACTACTCAAGCATTGTTCACTAACTTTATTGAGAGCTGTTCTACTAATGAAGCTCTTTGAAAAATAAGGCTCATTCTAATAAATCATGTTTTGTTTTAATAAATTATTCCACATATCAGCTGTGAGAAATAACATGTAGTGTTTTGACATTTAATAAATAATACTTACTCCGGAAGTATTAGTAGGAGAATAAAAAGTAATAGATATAACACTTATAAATTGATTTGCTTGCATATTTTAATTTCCATCTATAATGTTCAAGTTCGTACGAAGCCCACGGGTTTTTTATAAATCCCAGAATAGAAAACCTAATACCAAATCTCATAACACCTTATGAAGATAAATGAATATTACCACGAGAAAAATAGTATGGTCGAAACTAGCAGAATATGGTAAAATTTAGCGTATTTCTAAATTTATTGGAATATTATACGTTACACGAATGTTAATAAGTTAACCAAAAATCTCGGTAAATTTTGCAGATGCGCGTTGGTAAAATAAGCAATAAAATGCGGTTATATAATATGTGATACAATTTGCCAAATGGGGTAAATTTAGATAAATTAATTATCGTACTAAAGAGCATGGTATAAAAATCATTTATCCGGTTAAATTAGCTTTTTAGTTTTGCATGCTTAACTAAATGTGTGGTAATAAGAGCTTCAATTTTGAAAAAGGAGAATTTCTGGAAAACTGTTTCCATATGAACGTAAAATTTATCGAATGAATAATTTTAATGCAATATATTTCGGTTTTATTAACTAGAATTATGGGTTTTTAACCAGAAATGTCATTACCATACAGTGCGGTAGTTATACCAGAATTTTTTTCTCCTTGTACCGAATTAAACTCTTAGATTATTTTATATCCAAAACAATCAATTTTATGACGGCTTAATTTTACTTTATTTTTCTTGTGATGATATTGTAAATTATAATTTGATTTATCTAATAAAAAATGCTAAGACCTTATTGGTTTTTAATAATTTCAACGTTCTTTATATAATTTACTTAAGTTTAATACATAGTTCTGTTAAAAGAGTTGCTTGAACGTAAAAATCATAAGTATTCTTTAAGACTTCATGTTAAATATTGTGAACTGTGTCAAGAAATAATTTTTTCCAGATTTATCCTGCCCTCAAATGCTGCTTTACAGTGAAGAAAATAATTCTAACAAAAGATTGAATGAAAATTGAAATCAAAGCCTAAAATCTAAACACCTATTTCTAGAATTATTTCAATACAAATTAGCAATATTTAAAATGTTCTGGGACAAAGCTATTTCTGTCCGTTATTTTTCCACTTAAAATTAAGAGCTACATTATCAATTCAAATCAATTCTACCATAAAAAAATATAATATTTGCTACACATATTCAAATGATGATCTGTAGCATTAGACTAACGAGAGACTAATAGTTTATGTTCCGATTTCTTTCAACTAAATATGTTATTTAGCCTATGAACTTTGTTACGCGGTTGTGAGATCCGCCTAAACATTCCCACATGTATAAGCAACAAAATGCACGTTAAATTTAGGAAGAAAGTTTGGAGAGGGATACCAGTACCGGTACAGTTCAAGTACTCTTACAGCAGTCATAATTACGCGACGCTTTTACCATGGCAGTTAAAATAAAGAGCAATGAAAAACAGGGCTTAGGCACGGTTTAATGGTGTGTAAATGCTTAAGTAGCTTTCAAATATATTTTTATATTATATTAAACACTCTAAGAAAAATCTGTAAAAAAAAAAGAATTTCTGGGCCACAACTATGTGGAACTACGGTACTTTGAACCGTTGTGAGACACTTTTGATATTCAAAGATGTATTGTAGATTGTACTCAACGAATCCAATTATTGAAAAGCTAAAATCCTAAAAACCCAAACTGTCAATTTGCTTAGAATAATAAATATACAC
Source organism: Parasteatoda tepidariorum (assembly GCF_043381705.1). Taxonomy (NCBI): domain Eukaryota; kingdom Metazoa; phylum Arthropoda; class Arachnida; order Araneae; family Theridiidae; genus Parasteatoda; species Parasteatoda tepidariorum. Next base: position 61,510,049 of record NC_092214.1, read on the forward strand.
TGTAAGTATTTACCAAAAAAATAAATGGTAATCATTTGCTTAATAGTTAAATATACGTAAGGAAAAATAACAGTGTAAGAAAATCATTGTCTTATGTCCTTCTGTCTGTCTTTCAGACGTGTGGGGTGTTTTCATTAGCATAAATGATTTGGAAAAGTATTTACAAACCAATTAGTTCCCGCAAGAAATGATGTTCTAGAGACCATTAGATTTCACATTTAAGCATTAGCTATCAAGAAAAATCCTTGTTTATCATTGTCATAAAACTGTCACGGTTTCTTGCCTTTTGCATTCTTTATCATTTCAGCAAACCAATAATTAGTGACATTCTTTCGGACAACTAAATGAACAAACATGAATCACATGAAGGAACAAGTTTTATAAAAGAACTTATCGTGGCAAAATCATTATCGTTCCTAAGGCGCCTATTATATATGAAGAACATCTACATAATGACAGAAATTCTATTGAGTTCCAATTTAGACTTTTATATAATAACTCGTGTCATAAAATGGCTAAATTATACATTCCTTTCAAATAGGAAATACCAAAAAGTAGAAATAACTTGCGTAGATACAACGATGTCTTGATTGCCAAAAAGAACTTAAAAATTAAGAAAATTAAGGTCGGTTATGACTTGAAAGATGGTGTTATTAACAACAATCAAGGAGGTTTGTATTTAGCTAATTTTAAAATTATGGTTAAAACAACCAGAATATCTTAAACTTCATAGTGTTTCGGGCTCTAAGGGAACAGCGAATTTTTTTTTTATTACCAAAGCGCTTTGGTAATGATTTTGGTGAAATTAATAATAAAATACGGATTTATAATGCGTGTTAAAATTTGGAAAATTTGGAACTTTCATCCTGATATTTCAGAATAGGGCATTTCTTCGGTAAAATTTACTTTCCAGTTTCGTATTTTTTAGTAAATACGTGGTAAAAAGAACTATAATTTTGAAAACCAGAATTTCTGGTAATTCGTTATCATAGGAACGGAGAAATTACTATATGAATGATTTAAATACCATATACTTTAGTTTTTATTACTATAATTATTGTTTTTTTTATCAGAAATTTCATTATCATATAGTACGATAATTTTACTAGAACTTTTTCCTTGTGTAAGAAGTCAAAGAACTGCCACAATCATAGTGCAAGATTAAAGTGATATTAACGTCACGTGACTATAAAAATGGAGATTTGAAACATAATATTATGCAAATAACTGCAACCTTAATAAAGGAACAATGTTTCAGTTTAAGAAGTACGGGAAAATATGGTTTACCTTAGTACCTTATTAAAGGTGCAAATTTGAGCGATAATACGGTTCAAAATGCTCAATATTCTTTAACACTAAAACTATAAAAAGAAGCTTTAAGTGTTTACTTTCATGACATTTGCTAGGAATTGTAATGAATTATTTAACTTTATATGCAATATTACATTCTTAACACATTGCATGTGGGAAACTTTTACAATAATATTTTGTTGTTGTAGGCTAGAATTTGAAGAAATGGTTGGCAGAATTTCATCAGAGCAAACATAAACTGATCTCCCTACACTGTAAAAAATTTCGAATCAAATTATGGAACAATCCGTAAAATCCATTTTTACCGGAGCATGTTACGAAACAAAAAATCTGATATACCGTAATTTTAACAGCAATAATTACCGTACTATTAATAAAATATCACTGGAAAAATTACGGTACAATATTTTACGGTAAAATGCATTTTACTAATGAGGAACCAAAAGTGCCTGTACTTTATATCGTAATTTAATCCGGAATGTTTTACTGCATAGTTGCAACTACAATTTATTTTTATCAGAGATATTGCTTTACAGATTTCATATCTTCCAAATTTTTTATATTAGAGGTAATGAAGAATGCCTTATTTATTTTAAAAACAAACGGAAATGAAATATTTGATCCGAAATTTTTTAGACCGTAGCTACTATTATAATATAATTTTTTCCCAGTGATATTGTTTTACTGATTACATATCTGTCAAATTATTTATGCGAGTGTTTATGAAGGATGTGTTATTTCTTACAAAAACGAATGGGAATGAAATGTTTGATACGGAATTGTTTGCAGGGTAGAGATATCGTTTTACTGATTACATATCTTCCGAATTATTTTTGTTAGTGGTAATGAAGAATCCGTAATTTCTAAGAAAAACAAACGGAAATAAATTATTTTTAAAACTCTTAAGACTTTTCTACGATTACCGAAAGTTATAGTAAATTTTTATTTTTCTAAAAAGAGAGAATTCTTGTTCCTAGATGAGAATGTGTTAAAAAGTAAAGTGCATTAAAGGCGATTTTTCTTGAAATTGTTATGTATATTATTTGAACTGTTAAAAAAAATCTGATTAAATGACTCGTTTATGTAGTTTAAAAAAAAACGAAAGTGCAAATTAACTCTCATTACAGATGGAAGTAAGTTAAACATTAAAAGTTAATTTAGAAATGTTATTTGATATTTAAAAGAAGCTTTAATAACAAAATGTTACCTTGCCGAAAAAAAAAACGTTCCATTAGCAACTCTAATAAATCACTTTTTAACAGTCACATGACTAACTATTGTTGACTTATCTATTCAAATTAAACAACCATTCTGTTTAAGCTAGAAATAAAAAAAAATCCAGGTTTAAAAGAACCACTAATTGAAAGGTTGAAAATCTCTTATACTTACTCTGAAGTAAGAAAAAACTCATTTGAAAATAACCATTCAAGCACAGGAAATCAAACAACGGAAGAAGAAAAATATTTAAAAAAAAAGGAATTAATGCTCATTTTAAACAATATGTAATTTTTTTTTCTTTAATGCATTTAGTAAGTATTCAAATCAGTCAAGTATTTTAATAAAAAGTATAAACATTTAATTGGAGAATGATGCATGCATAGCAATAAAGTGTAAAGATAATAGTACCAATTTAAGTTTTAGCTATGAGTTTTAATGCATTCTCATAAATTATTGTTTATTTCATTTAACATATAATAAAATTTCGATGGAACTTGTTCTTTAAATGTGATATAAGTTGCATTAACTGATCCTTGCGTAGCTATTCATAAAAAAAAATATGAACATTTACGAATAAATTTGATTATGAAATACTTTAATAAGAAGTTCTTGTTCCGTGAGAGAGTACTTAAGATTGTTAACTTGAAGAAAAACTTAATTTAATTAATTTATATAATTACAGTAAATGCACTAATATATTCAAAATGCTTCAAATAAAATAGAACACAATGGGAATTCTTATTAAAAAAAGCTTTAACATTGCTTAATTTCTATTTGCAACTATTAAACGATGATCATTTTTAATATAGTTTTATGGTGACTAAACGGAATTTTTTTTACATTTTACTCAAAAAAATTATATTTGAACTACTCTCAATATTTAATTTTAGTTTTATTAGCACTTGTGTTATTATTAATAATATATATAAAAAATAAGTAAAAAAATTATAAAGAAATTTAAACATTTATGATTGTTTCTCTCTCACTCATTACACGCTGATATTATTTATTTTACTCAGAAGAAAAATTACCATACTGTGTGGTAAAAGCATTTTTGGTAAAAAAAACAACAACATAATTCTGGTAGTAAAACAAAAAAAAGCGATTTTTGAACCATTTATACAGTAACAGTTTCCGCTCACATGATAACGGTTTACCAGAAATTCTGGTTTTCAAAGTTATAGTTCTTATTATCACACATTTAGCAAAAAATATGAAACTAAAAAGTAATCATAACCAAGTACATGGTTTTCATGCAATATTCAAAGGTATCATGATAAAATTACCAAATTTTATCACATATACTATCGAACCATATTTTATTGTCAATTGGGAAAAAATATTGAGTATTTTGGTGTTCCCTAGAACCTGAAACACATTAAATTTCTGCTACTTTTGACCATACTTTCTTGTCAGTGTAGAACACACTATCTTGCTTATTTCTGATTTACCCTATTTGGGTTTTAGGAAAAATCTGGAGAAATTCAGGATAGTTATGCCTAAAAAAGCTGTTCTGCCTACTAAATTGCTAAAATTAAATTATTCTACTATGAATTTGTAAATTTACTTAATTCAAAAACATTCAAGAAGAGTGGAGTTAAAACATACTATCCTAAGAAATTATATTTCTCAATTTTGATTACATATTATCACGGTTTAGTTTCATTAAAACATAGATCAATTATGCATCTTATAGAGATGTGGGAAATCGCGGATTTCAACCAACTTATCTGATAAGTCTGCCGAGAAAATATTTAAGCTACGCAAAGATTTAAGCAACTGGTTAAATAGTCTTTGCCTTTTAGAGTTAAAATTCAAATTGCAAATTTTTAATAGAAATATTCTTTTATCTTTATATACATGTAACTATATATCTAATCATACATTTTTTAAATTCTCAACATAAACCATAAAAGCCATTCTTTGATGTATATATTCTCCCACGACCTTTATTCCAAATTTCTCCGGGAAAAGTTTCAGATTTCTCTATAATAGGGTTCAGTGAACTTAACTTAAACTTTGCAATAAAGATTTCTTTTTTTAATAAATGTATTGCTCTAGCCTGTCTGGTAAAGGCATTATTGATACTCAATACAAGTCATCGATTGACAAGGTCAAATTAAAGAAAGAAAGTCAGAATAAAGGCAAAATAAAATTTGTCTATAAAAAAGATGGCGGCTTAATTTGATTTATCAAAGCCTCATGCAAAGATCTCGTTTATCTCTGTCTAAGAAAGCAGTGACGAAGAAAGTTTGAAAGCGTCAACTTGTCCCAACTTATGACGATACCTAGTGGCATTATTCATTGATGAGTTCTTTCGAATAAACTATAGTCATTAGCTGAATAAGAATGGATCAGGAAAGTCATTAAAAAGAAAGTCAAAGCTTTTCTTTATTCTGGTTTCTTTTGTATTCAGACTCTATTTTCTTTTTGCTATATTCTAGTATTGACTGTGAAGAATTATGCCGTATAAACATATTAAAATGTTATAAGTTTTCTTTTATTTTTAAAATGATTTTTTTCTATCATTTTGTTCAACTATTTTTCGATTTACGTGCCATTCATGTTAATTTTACAGTAAAAGTATAATAGTTTTTATTCAATCTTAAAAATAGTACTCTGATCTTGATAAGAATAAGTTAAATACAAATAAATAAGAAATGAAATTTATAAGCTTAATTCACAATTTCGTTTGAAAAAGTCTATTTATCAATAAAAAGAAGAAAAAGGAATATTTATATTTCCATTCATTAATAACATTGTATTTAGTTTCTTTTTATACATTTATTAAAATTCAAAATAAATTTCTTCTGCTGTTCTTGTGTTTTAAACCATAGATTTCGAAGCAAAACCCAGCACGGAGAAAAAAAAATTTGGTGAAATTACCTTAATGTATAATATTGATATATCTGTCCAAAAAGAACCCGGAAATTCTGTTTTTTAAAATTATAGTTCTTATTACCACATTTAGAAAAAAATACAAAACTGAGAAGTAAATAAAACCAAATAAATTTTTTTTATGCCATGCTCTAAAATATCATAATAAAATTACTGAATTTTGCCACATTTATCAAATTTTATAACATATTGATAAACCAAACTATATCGTAAATTTCACCAAAACGCTTCGGTATGAATTACCGAGCCATTTGGTTCTCTTATAGAGCCAGAAAAATGGTAAATAATACTATATTCTGGTAGTTTTGTTCATACTTTTTATCTCAGTTTGGCTAGTTAGTTTTGCTCTAAATTTTTAATTATTACTATTTACTTTATTCAAACTAAGAGATTTAAATTGTATTAAGTTTTTAAGTTTACGCAAAAATAAAGAAATTATATGTTCAAACTTCAATTTGAAAATAAAACAAGAAGTCTTTTATTTAAATTTAGCTTAAAAATTTGAAAAAGAGAGAATAAATTGACGCAAAATTTAAAGACACAAAATTTCGTTATTCTACGCTTTATAGAAATCGGAATGACGCTTTACAAAACATATCATCCTTAAAAATGAAAAAAAAGTATCTAACATATCTTAAACAACAGTTTTACAACTATCCATGAAACAAAAATGATTAAAAAATATTATTCTATAGTTTAAAATGGAATAAGAATTAAAAATTCTACTATGCATTATCTCAAACTTAATTATGGAATAGGTCTAAGGTCCTATAATAACTTCTAGGTATAAACTAATCATGTTTTATATTTTACTGGGGTATGAGTCTATTTTTCAAGAGTGTACAGTACCCTTCCATATTATTAGGGACACTTAAAATTTCTAAAAAATTGTCTTTTTTCAAAGTGTCATAACTTTTTCAAAAATGAATCAATTTTCAAAAAAATTTCAGGATATCATGTTCAGATCTTCTAATTTCACCTAAGAATTACTAATTCAATTTATCTCAATTGTTTGCATAAATTTGCCCATTTGAACAAAGCAAGTTTTTTTTGAAAAAAAATGTCAAGTCAGACAAGGTGCTACTTTGTGACAAAATTGTTTACATGAAAATCATTATTTACACATTAAAGTACAAGTTGTGAACTTTAAAACGCGCTAATGTAAATGACTTTACGATTTTTTTTTGCCCGAGATATGACATTTTGAATTCGAATTCACAACATTAAATAGTGAAAATGTTGACGTTTATAAATAAAACCAATTGTTTATACTTTCGAGTATAAATAAAAAAATTTTATTATATACGCAATTTATTATATAATTTGAATAAACAATTCAAATTCATTATAAAATTTTGATATCGATTTCATTCAATTCAATTGAAATCTAATTTTCACCAAAAATACTGCCACAACTCACTTTTCACTGTAAATGACAAAAAAGTTTCAAAATCTCATATCTCAGTCAAAAAAAAATCATAAAATCATTTACATTAGCGCGTTTTAAAGGTAACGACTTGTACTTTAATGCGTAAGTAAAGACTTTTATTAAAAAATATTTGTCACAAAGTAGCAACTTGTTAGACTTGAGAGATTTTTTTCAAAAAAAACTTGCTTTGCTCAAATGGGCAAATTTATGCAAACAATTGAGATAAATTAAATTAGTAATTTTTAGGTGAAAGTAGAAGACCTGAACATAATATCCTGCAATTTTTATGAAAATTGAGCCATTTTTGAAAAAGTTATAACACTTTGAAAAATGACAATTTTGTAGAAATTTTAAGTGTCCCTAATAATATGGAAGCGTACTGTATGTTGGATGAAGTTTGGTTTAGTTGTAAAATCCATAGAGTAAAGCAAACTTATAGCAAGCATTATAGAGCTTGCATCGTAGAGCAAGCATTAATTTTTCAAATAAAGTCAATTAAATTGTATTAACTCACCAGTAGCAAAATATTCTTTAGGCATTTATAATGGAAATGAGATATGTTAAATTTACCTGAAAAGAAAAGAAAGATATATTTTTAAACACGAGAATAAACTCTATAAAAAGAAAATGGCTATTTACATATTAAATGCATTTTACGCAATATGAAATATGAATTTTATGTTTACTGATTTATTCACAATTTACAATAGTTTAGATATTTTCTCCACTCTCAATGTATTTTAAATTTTGTAACAGCGAATGAACCAAATATTTTAATTTTTCATTTTGGGAAGGGTTTGAAAGGGTTTATCTTTTCACAAAAGTATAAAGTCAATAACTATTTATATGAAGTAATATTAAAGAAGCGCTTAAAGTCAAAATAACATGTTCAGCAATTTTTAATGGCTTTACTGAGTATCTCAAAACTAATTGACGACCTGATAATGAAAAATGGGTAATAAATTAATGGCTTGCTGCTAAGAAACCAGTTATTTAATCCCCAACAAATTTCAAAACTAGTTACACAGTTTTTCAATAGATGGCTGATTTTGTCAAGCAGATGATAAAATAAAGTTTAGTTCCAGGTTTCAAACAATTCTAATTTGTTGTACAATAACCTGTTGCAACTCATTGTGAATTTTTGAGCCATGGTGGCTCAGTTTATAGAACACTCGCCTCCAAATGAGATTACCCGGGTTCGATCCCAGCGATGGCTGGTAGATACGAATTCCGCACCCGGTTCACACCGACTACAGTGCTGACGAAAAATATCCTCAGTGGCATGGGTTAGAGTCCACTTGCCGTCAGGCAAACCGTGAGAGAATTTCGAGGTTTTCCTCTCCACGTAACGCAATTGCGGGTTAGTTCCATCAAAAACTTCTCCACGAAAGCAAATTTCTCCCTCTCCTTGGTTCAAGAGTTCTCTGGTTTTCTGAATTGGGTTCAAAATTACAAGGTTACGGAGTTGAACTTTGGTAGTCACAAACTCAAAATCGGGACGCGACTGTTCAACAAAATAAAATATAAAATTGTAAATTTTGGTTAGAAAATGTCCTATGATTCTAAGCAGAACACAGCATATCTTATGCACTTTTTTCCTACATTTTTTTCTTTGTATAATTGTCAATTTTGAAATGGCTGGTATTTCAATAGTAAAATTCAACGAAATATAAAAATACGTTATAAATATTTTGCGGAACATATTACAGTTTCATAATCATTATAGATATTTTGAAGAAAATATTTTGACATTGTTTCATTAAATATATACCACGTGAAATTCTAAAAAAAATCCAGATACATTTGGTGAAACAATTTATTTGATTGAAAAGATAAAGAATTACATGAATAAGCCACATAAAATAGAAATATTTGTGGGAAAATGAATAAAAATTTCAATAATTTATCCGAGTACTTATTACTTGCTCGAAACAAAAATTTACTCTTCATTAATTTCAATTATGATTTCTTTCTTTATCCACAAAACTAAAGAAGAAATTCTTTTTTTAATTTTTTTTTACCCAAGATGATAATTTTTATTACTCCCTGTGGATCAATAAGAAACAGTATTTATATTTATTTACAGCTTTTTTAATTTGAAATCAAGCACACAAAATCACCAATTCCGTATTCCAAACATAAATTGTACGAAGAGATTTTAAATATAAATTATTAATTACAAAAAAAAAAGAGTTTGAAAAGCGAGCATGGTTAATACATTTAATTAATAATTCTTTTAAGGAATGAACAACAAAATTATTTTCAATCATACTTTCTAGAGAAAGATAAGATACAAAAAAATACTGTTTTTTATCATCCGTTACAACATTAAAATGTTTATCTCTCCTTTAACATTACAGACAGAAGTTAATACTTAAGTTTTTTAATGCAAGAAGCATAATTTTTATATTCAATGACTTATTTTATCAGATTATGAAAAATTTATCATTTGAGGAAATATTCTGAATAAGAAATAATTTTATTTATTCATGCTTAAAATTAATTGAGTTATTTCGGGTTTTTTTTTATGTCAAGCTCGGATTTTATTTTAAAATCGTTCAGGCGTCTCAAATTTTAAATTTTATTTATTCATGTCTATTTAGTAAGGGAGAGTGGGGTCAATTGTAACAGGGTACGATTGTAGCAGAGCAAAAATTTCGAGTGTCGGATACTAGATTTGGTTCCTAGGTGGAGCACAAGGTGTATTTAATAAATCTACATGTGCACCCCTGCTGGCAACCATTTTTATGTACTTTTGAAAGAGTTACATCACAAAACATATTTTCGCTCTACGTAAGTACTTTTTTTGGTATTAGAATATTATATTGTAGCAAAGTAATTTTGTTTAAACAAATAAAAATTATTAACCGAATATGTAAGTGGACACCTTAATTAATATTTAAAAAAAAGGATTAGTTTTGTTAATTAACTAGCATTGTTTTTAACAAATGAAGCTGAAATGGCGTCTTGGGGACGATTGTAACAGAAAGTAAAGGGACGATTGTAACAGCTGAAAATAAATAATCTTATGTTTACAAACCATTACTTAGCTCTTTAAGAACCACCAATAGTTTCCTATATCATTTATATTATGTTGCATGTGCATTATTTAATTAGTCACCTTTCACAGCATAAATTAAAATTTTTAACCCCTTAAAGTTGAAAGTTTAACCCTTTAATTTGTACCTGTTCATTATTATTTTTACTCCTAAAATATCACTACTATTTTGATCAATAAAAAAATATATCACAACTATGATAATATGTATAATTAACTATGTTTTAGTTGAATTTATGAACTGTTACAATTGACCCCGTAAGTGGGGACAATTGTAACAAGTGCACGACTGTCAAAAATTGTTAATAACTAATATAATAACATTTAAAATAAGGTATTTATTTTTTTTTCTAGTAGAGGATAGTCTACTTTACTCGTCTGTCAATTAATACTAATAATATATTGGATTTTTTGTTAGTTAAAAATAGTTAAGTAAAAAATGTTACAATTGACCCCACTCTCCCCTAAGTATTAATGCATTTTCTTCAGTTTTTTATGCCTGTTTTAATTGAAATAAGTGTTTAATTAAAAAAAATCTTATCAATATATATATATATATATATATATATATATGTATATATAAAGAATTATGCAAATTATTGAAGAAAGAAAGAAAACGAAATATTTATTTCTTAAGCTAAACTTTTCATGAACTATGGTCACTTCCAGCAGATTCTGACCATGTTTAAAATGAAAATTAATTGAGGATTTTTAAATGAGGTTTGGTCACGGATGAAAAGAAACTTTTTCCATTGTTCTCCACCCAATAAAGCCTAAGTGGGACTTTTACCAATTGTAAATTGCTGAACACAATTGATTGATGCTGTACAAACCATAATACCAGACATCACTTAACTTGGTTTGCCAAAGAATGAAAAGGGAGAAAAAAAAAGTTTATTTCCTTTTGTTGATCGAAGAAGCTTAACCCACTGGCGGTTAAGGAAATGGGCAAAATTGGGAGAATGTTTCTCCCCTACACACAGTTCCCCTATCAGTTAACAAGGGAAAACCGGTTTTGCTATGCAGAGAAGACTGCAGGTTAAAATGCGACTTTTTACGTGCAGAACCGTCAGTGGGTTAAACGCGGTAGATGAAAGTCGGCTTTTCTGCTGTCTGACTTGACACTAATGAAGAAGGGGCGCTTTTAGCCATTAGGCGCTCTACTTCACTTACTATAGTTATTCGCCTTTTGTACTAGGGCTCGAAACCTATGTTAAAGAGAGAGGCGCTCAGCTTGAAAGCTTTTAGCTAATTGCAATTATGTGCGTAGAGCGCGAACTACTAATTCTACTAATGGTGGTACACATCCGTTATATTCTACTAAATATGAAAGCTGTCGCTGCTTTTATATGCGCTACAAAAAAATCTTTATTTTGGCAAGAATATTCATACATGCAATTATCGTTGAATCAACAGGTCCTGAGGAGTCGATGCGTTAAGTATTAAATATTTAGTGTCTTTCGTTTAAAATTAAGAGGGAGGCGGAATTTAATTAAATTGAGTCAGTGCTAATAAAATGACTGACTTGTGAAAAATAAAAAGGTTTCCTCGAACAATATAATTATTTTTTTGATAAAAAAGTTACTGTAAAGATGCAATGATGTATGGATTATTTTACAATGCTTAAGATTGGGTTATTGCATTTTTAACAGAATTTAATCTGAAAATATGGTGATTTGACTTAGATCTGAATGTTTAGATAGCTTAGTCGTAATCAAATTTGACCCAGATTCAGATTGATAAGTCATCTTGATTTGCAGCGAGCACAGGGCTGTCAGAAATATATCTTTAGTGGTAGATTGAAGATGAGTTAGAATCTCTTTGCATTTGTGCTATCTGTAAACGGTTTTTGTGGATTTTTGCGTGATGTAACTCGATATTAATTATACACTGTAAAAAAACTCCGCATCAAATTACGGTATTAAATACCGGCACTTTTGGTGCATCATCCGTGAAATCCAATTCTTCCACAAAATATGCTACCGCAAATTTTACAGTAATGTATATTTAGTTAAAGTGATTCATTGATTTTATGGTAATTCTTACTGCAAAAATTGTGGTTCATAAAATTTTTTGTTCCGTAACATTCTCCAGTAAAAATGGATATTATGGATATTTCATCTACGAAGGCAAATTTACCTCAATACTTGTTACTTATCTTTTCAGTTGAGCTCAAAATTACAAGGTTACGGATTTAAACATCGAAAGAAAAAAGCCCCAAAATAGATTAACTGATTGGCACTAGTTTTGAAATGTAACGAAATCAAAGCATAATGGTATTACGAAATTGTGCCTGATTTAAAATAAAAGACACTGTTATTTAGTTACGTTGTTGACACTGTTGTTTTGGATTACCGTTATTTACTTGTTTAATTAGCGCTGTTTTAAACACTTCTATCTGATACTTAGAGAAGCCATTACAGTATAACTGAAATTTTTAAATGTAATTTATATACCGGTGATATATTTTTGCTCAATTTCGAGTTCTTTTTTATTTTAATTAGAGTCTCCGAAAAAAGTCGTATAGTTAAAATTTGATTTCTCAGGAACTACTTATTCGATTTCGTACAAATTTTGTATTTTGTCATGTAAAAATATATACTTTAAAATGTTAAAAAGATTGTATACCTTTCGATTCAGTGTATTTGACAATTATTAAATAAAATAATAAATATTTATTCAAATCTATTTTGTGCATCAAATTATCTTTTTCCAAAAGAATTTTATAAATGTGGGCAAAAATTTTTCAATTCTCGTAAAAAGCTATTGTCATATGGCGAAATTCACGAAAAAAAAATCAAAATTAAAGGTCCTAACTTTGGATCACTTTCCGGACCAAACTATGGGGACCATATTTCTGAGATTGCCGCTATTTCTGAGATTTGGGAGTTAGAAATCCGAATACGGTGCACAAAAGTATGTTTATTCAGAGAAAATACGTTTTTGTGTCTGATTTCGTAACTTAAAATATCATCTGTACTAATTAGTTAGTATATTTCAGGTTACCCCCTTGAGCCATTAATACTAAGTCTTAGAACGTGATGATCTGATTATTAGGCTAAAAGTTATTCAGGGTTGTTAGTTTCTTTTTTTTTTATAGATTAACATCTTTTTGTTGCTAAACGTTATAAGAAGCTTAGGTTATAAGAAGCTTATACAATATTCTTTATTAGCTTATAGACGCTTTCAAAATTCAGCAAAATTTCTTCCCAGATTTATGTGATTGAAATTAGTATTTATTATTTTTCGTCTAAAAAGCAAAAAGAAAAAATTAATGTCACCGCCTTATTAATTTTACTAACAGGCCCGAGTTTACTTGTCACTACGATCCATTACCGCAAATATTATACAAGTGGCTGTTACATCATGAAAAAACTCAAACTGATTATAGTAGAGCCCTTGAATTAGACAGGCCGACTCATCATCTATTTTTGGAGCAAAGAGCTAACATAAGCACAATACTAACATAACGTTAACTTGCGAACTTGTTTGCTCCAATATTGCTTTATATGTCAGCTCTGATAGTATAGGAGCCTTAGATTATAGGCATGACTAGATTGAGAAGTCCTTATTCTTCATATTCTGCGAAATTAAGTTATAGACTAAAGGTTAAAGATTTTTGAATTCAAACCATCTTAAGTTTAAAATTAATTTATTAATCGTCGCTAACATTCCCCTTCAATACATTATTTTATTTTTATGGAATAAATTATATTTTATAGGCTGATTAAAAAAATCATATTGAGATTATTAATTCTAACTAAGTTTGGCAAGACGTTTTTTTTTTCAAGATTTTTCTAGTATTGCTTTAAAGGACCAAAAATATACTAATTCTGATGAGTTTTTCATGATATTTCTATTCATGATATTTCACTACAGATAATTTTATTTCACTTATTCATTTGTAGAAAATTACATACAAATCCGAAGAATTTTTTATGTAATTACCTCATAAAATCAATCCGACTCTTCTGTATCAAACAAAAACAAATTGAATAAGGAGGAATGCACAGAAAAAATAACTATTTTCTACCTGGAATATCGGAGTCGTCTCATGTCAATACCATCAACTAAGTTTTATTTTTGGTTTCCTTTTCTTATGTTGCCTCTCCTATGTCTCTAGATTAATTGAATTATCTTTATCCATATCTGCATGGCATCTGACTTCGACATTTTTTTTCCAGATAATACGAAGACACTCCAGGGTGCCCCCTTTCAAGGGGTGGAGCAAATAGTGTTTTTTTTTCATATTCTTTTGCATTAGCTAAGAATTTATTTATTGTTTACCTTTTGTCTCGTATCTAAGAAATTACTCAGATTTTTGTTATCTTTTTATACTGCTAAATAACAAACAAGTCAAAAATTTCTTGCTAATTAAAAACAAGGATTTTTTAAGACAATTAAGTTTTAGAAAAGAATATATTTAAAGCATTTAAAATGATCTAAATATTGATTTTATTTCTTCTACTGCATTTTTATAATTCCTTTTCCTTCCAATTGGCCTATTTTGAAAATTAAAAAAAAGAATAAAATAGAAGGAAGATCATTGTTTAAGTAACTTCGTTGATGTTAACTCACAGAGTTGAAGTTCTTCTACATTGGAAGTATTTTTATGTGAACAATTCTTAATATATTTAAGGTTATTTTTAACATTCCTCGTATACCGGGTAAAATTGAATGCATATTTCTATGATTAGTTACACTACTGCTCATTAGTTTAAATATACCTTCGTTTTTTTACATATATTTTTCCTCAAAAACATGCAAAATATGATAATTCGATGCTATATTTACATGACTGATGTTAATAAGTCTGTTTCACTCACTTTTGCATCAAATCTTGATTGTAGAAATTCACATATTTAAGTTTCCTCACAAAATAAAGATTTTACAGCAAAACGTTGACTGTATCTTATTATACAGGAGATCAAAATAAAGCTTGTCTGTCCTAGAGTCAGGACTAGACTGCTACTCTATCCAACTACCTTCGGATTATTTAAACACGGGCCTCAGATATATGAATACTACATGCCAAAATTGTGAAAAGGCAACGATCTAATGCGTTAGAAATTGCATTGGTTCTACGATTTTGAATGAGCTAGTCAATTATGTACTCATAAGCGATTTTCCAATCCAGCGGCTTTTAACAACCCGTTCTTCTGATTGGCAATTTCTTAAGTAAAAGAAAAGCTTTGTTCTTGACTTCAGTTTGGGTAACAAATTTTAAAAGAAATAAAAGCTTGCATTACAAATAGAACCAACTACAGCCAAGAGGAAAATCTCCTTTAAAAAGAGTGAGTCGTTAAAAGCAGCTCGATTGTAAATTAGCTACCCGGATTATATGAGACGAAGACCGCTTCTATGGGTGGTAACATTGATTAACGATTAATTTAAAACAAAATTTTGTTGTTGATAGAAAATGTGTTTCTTTGCTTGAATAAAATAATCTATTTATGGGAGCTTTTATTTGTTTGTTATTATTAATTTTATTTTTTGTAAAAGGGAAAAAAGAGGTGTGTCGAAATTAAGTACGGGTAATGTAATTAAAAAAATATAATCCAAATTTTAGCGTTCTCTAATAAATAAAAAAATAAGTTTAAAGTTAAAATTAGTGATAACACTTATGTGTCATATTAATTTACAAGAATGACATTTGAATTCAGTTTCCTTAAGAATGCTAATCATAATGAAAATAAATAAATTAAGGAAACATTTTTTACTTTACACAACCGAAATAATTAAGTTCCAATTAGTTATGTGCAACACAATAATAAACTACATAATACTAAACTGTTACTGAATTTATCACTATGCAATGTTTAAGTATTTTACATAAACACACTTTACCAAGCATTTGCAATTTAAAATTGCATTACTCGCAATCAGAACTATTCATGCAATATAATTCCCTTCGTAATGCATTTAAAGCGGGAACTAACGAATTCTTTGAACCTGAATCCTTTTAAACAATAATATATATTTTTCAAATCTTAATCCTAGATTTCCCGCACCGTTTTGAAACACACAAGTCAGGTCATGTAATCTGTAAAATTGCCCTTGACTAGTCTTTTCTCTAAAAGCGCGATCATTCATTTTTCATCTAACTGAGCTTGATAAATGGTAGCGCTTCCTTAAAATTGATACATATTGTCACTTCTCTGGGGATGTAGATTATTTAAACGACTCGAAATGCCTTTTGAATGCATATATCATTTACAATGAGGGAGTTTTACACTTTAAAGATTTAACATGTTTATATCTAGAGAAACAGTAGTTTTTATTTACGCAAATATGTTCGAGGAAGAAAGACATTAACTTGTTTTTATTAAGATTTTCGTGATGTAATATTAATGGGTAACGTGCGTAATGATAATGTCATAAATATGTTGAGGTTGTCAACGGCCATTTTTTTCTGATAGAGAATATAAATAGAGAAATACAAATAAAGAAAATAAATACTTCAATGCATTTATGATTTTAATAGATGATGGAACATCTTAGAGATTTATTTAAAACCTATTTTGTTTAAATAGATTTAGATAATATTTCTTCCTAATATTACATAGATAATATTTTTCTTCAAAAAAGATAAAAAATAAACAAATAGGAATAAGCAAAAGATGAAAAATTAACAAATGAAAAATAAGGATGACCTCTGATGATAATAAACAAAAAAATAAGCATTAATGCATGTTAATTAAAAAAAAATTAAATATTTAGTGTGCACTGTAAAAAACTCCAGATAAAATTACGGTACAAAGTGGGTACTTTGGGTACATCCGTAAAATCCATTTTACCATAAGACCATTTTTTCAGTAAAATATTATACCATAATTTTTACAGTGAAATTTATTTAATTAGAATTATTCAGCGATTTTATGGTAATTATTACTGTAAAAAATACGGTATATCAGGTTTTTTTTGTTCCGTAATATATTCCGGTTAAAACGGATTTCCCAGCACCGTAAGTGCCAGTATTTTTTGCCGTAACTTTTTACAGCGTATATGTAGGAAGTTTTCCAAATAAAATGAATTAATAAAAAAGAGTGGTTACATTTTATTTTCAATTTTTATTTCCTTTCAAGATTTTCATAAAATAAATGAATGATGCCTTTTAAGCATAATTAAATATTTATAAAAACTAAATTATAATTATGCGCTTTATATTCACGCACATTAAAGTAATATTTTTAACTCATTAATGCGTGATTTTTTTATATTCCGTGGAGCAACAAACTTTACTGTTGAAAAAAATTACATTTAGCTCAATGGATATTTTTTTCTGTTAGCTACTACTTGAGTTTTGAAAAGAATAAGAAAATGTTTGCTTCATCCGCAAAACCGTAATTCGCGTGACGTATATGAGCAATTCTGCAAATAAACGCCAATTAGGCGGCCAAAAAAAAATGAAACATTTTTTGGGGGGCACACTATTTCTGCATGAATTTTCTTCTTTTTTACACCCTAAAAAGGCAAGAAAAAATCGCGAACATGAAATTTTTTCTTTGTGACATACTTTAAATGGGACATACTCTTTCCGACATACTCAGATAAATCTGAGCCATCTATTCAGATAAAACGATTTTTACAGAAATATAATATTATTATAATGCCTCTCTAACACGTATTTAAAGAGATTTCTAGCTATAAGATTAAATTTTAGTATGAAAAACAAAAATAAAAAAATTTATCGAAGTTCCTAAACTGAAAAAATCGGGAAAAATTTAAAATTGGTATTTTGTCATTTAAAGTATGTCACAAAGAAAAAATTTCGTGTTTAAAATTTTTTCTTGCTTTTTTAGGGTGTAAAAAAGAAGAAAATTCATGTAGAAATATCGTGCCCCCCCCCCAAAAAAATTTAAATTTTTGTTTCCGTCTAATTTGCGTTTATTTGTAGAATTGCTCATATCGTCGCTTTGAAACTAAACCGTAGTAACTCAAAAAAGATCGAAAAATGAGATATTTGGGTCATTTTGTGAAAAAAAAATCACCTTTTTAGAGAAACAAAGTGTTATCTTCATAGTTCCATAAAATTAATGTAGAGAGCAGATAAATCGTTATCGCATTGGCGCGATTAGCATTAGCGCGGAAAGTTAGAAATTGCTCTCCTGAAAAACTTGCTTTTTTGAGTTACCACGGTTTAGTTTCAGAGTGACGATATGAGCAATTCTACAAATAAACGCCAATTTTTATACTAAAATATAATCTTATGGTATGAAATCTCTATAAATACATTTTAGAGAGTATAATAATATTATATTTATATAAAAATCGTTTTATCTAAATAAATGACTCAGATTTATCTGAGTATGTCAGAAAGAGTATGTCACAAAGAAAAAATTTCATGTTCACGATTTTTTCTTGCCTTTTTAGGGTGTAAGAAAGAAGAAAATTCATGTAGAAATAGTGCGCCCCCTAAAAATTTTTTTATTTTATTTTGGCCTCCTAATTGGCGTTTACTTGTAGAATTGCTCATATACCAGGCTAAGTCAACACGGGTTAAGATTGTTAGACATATTGATAGACATTGTTTAATTTGGCTTCAAATAGTACATTGATAGAAATTTTGGATTGTATGTATATATATATATATA
>NC_092214.1:61529049-61554108 GCF_043381705.1 Parasteatoda tepidariorum
TATATATATATATAAATTGAGAATTGAAAAGTAAATTTAACCGAATAAACAGTTTTTATGCCATGCTTCAAGGTATAATGAGAAAAATTACTACATTTTTTCACATTTAATAAATTTTATCACATATTATAAAACCATTTTGTATTGTTCATTTCACCAAAATCAATAAAAAGTCACTTCGGTAAAAACTATCAAGTTTTTTGGTGTTCCCATAGAGCCAGAAACACAGTTAATTTTATCATATTCTGGTAATTTTGATCATAATTTTTTCTCAGTATATAAGATTACTTTTTTGCTGCATATTTTAAAAAGAACAAATGTTCCATGTATAAGTTAAATACATTGTTTGTGATATTACGTCACATCATTTATAATTACTCTCCAATTATTTTGAATCATGCAATGAATGATAAACTTAGAAAAAGTTTGAGAAATAAATGGTAAATACACTGTTAAGAAAAGACCACTCGCTGAAAACAGAAAACACATGCATTGTGCAATGAATATTTTGAACTATAGTATCGAGATAAATTTCAGATTTAATTCATTATTATGCTTAATTTGGACATTTAAGTTAAATTACCATCAAATAATATAAGAAAATGTTAACTAAAAATCAAACGAGTTTATACTAGTAAAGGTAGTCTAACAAATTCCTTATATGATATCGAGTATTTTTCAAAAACTCAAAATTAAGTAAACACCTAGAAATGACCACACATTTTAGAATTAACGCTGATTACATGGTGTTACTTAAAAAACAGATAATGAATGAAAACAAAACTTATACGATTATTTAATAATGGTTTTAAATTTTTTAAAACAACTCAGAATTAATTACATTTAATGCTTTGTTCTACGATTTTAACTTGTAGTATAACCATCAAAAATATTTAAATCATTTGTCGCAAAATAGCGCAGCGTTTTCTCCACAAAATGAGAAGCCACAACATAAGGAAATCAACTACAAAAACCATGACCTAAATAATTCATGAAATTATGCTTGTTGAAACTCTATAAGTAGAATCTTAGTACAAAAGTAAAATAACGACGCGAGTGTTAAAATTACGTTGGATTAAATTCTATAAGAAGTCAAAAAGTACTAATGTACCTATAATCTATTAAATTTATAAAAAATGATAGAAAGCGAAAAAAAAACTTGACAATGTAAATTTCAGACAAGAAGCAAGGCATTGTAGTTTAGGTTTAATTATGCTTTGATCACTATCATTAAGCTAATGATAAATCTAACAAGCTTATAACAAATCTGATCTTCACCTGAGTAATATGGCTAACTATTGTATAATTAATTCAATTTTCGTTAACTAGATAATGTACATAGCTATCAGAATTCAAATGAGTTAGATCAGAAGATCATCTAAATAAATTTGAATAATAATGTATAAATTGCTTTTACTTTATTGTAGATGACCCCGAATTTCAACAGAAGTCAGAGTAATCAAAATTTGAATTAAATATGCAATTTAAAGCATATTTATAAAAGAATCCTAAAAAATGCAAACAATAATTAAATTTAAGTATTTAAATATAATTAAATATATATTGAAATATTTGAGTGTTTAACAAAATAATCCAATAATTAATAAAATATGCAATCTTAAAATAAAACTCTCCATTTTGACGACATTATTTGACAACATTATTTAAGCTGTATAAGTTAATTTTGAGAATCCTTTCGTCACGAAATCACGTTGTTTGTAACAAAACACGAGCTCTCAAATATATGACAAAAATGTTTCTTGAACTCAGAACCTCATCGCAGAGCATTGTAGGAGATTGTTCACTTGAATGAAGATTAGGCGATCGAAAATAAAATGGAAAAAGAAGACGTCGGAATGTATGATAGTTGGCCTGGTACCTGGAAAATTTCGGGTTTAAGTCCCGCTTCGGGCATGTGTGTGATTTAGCTCCCTCGCCTTCTTGTGTTGCTTAGGTGTCATTGATCTACCAATATGGTGCCCACAATAAAGTGATTATTCGAAAAATTAGATACTTCAAATGCAACGAGGATCGTTTTTTCATTGAAAAAAAAATAGCGAAGCATTTCTTTAATTTTGACGAACTTGTCTCCTCGATGAAGTGACGACAGTTATTTCGTCACTTTAACGACATATTTGCTCGGAGCATATGCCAGGAAATGGTTTTGTCAAAAATGAAGAAAGTTTTGTTAAATTTGAGCATCACAGTGTGTAAACAATTGAAATATGTTTTGAAAATCTATGTATCAAAGCATATTGGTTCCTAGTAAATAACATGATGATATCTCTTACAATAAATTATGCTAATTTCTGTACAGTAAGGAAGATGAATATTGCTCTTGAATGTCTGGATATGAATATTTTTTTTTCGATTTATTTAATTTAGTAAAATGCGTAAGGGAAATAAATAAAGAATCTAAATTGTTTGAATAGTATGAATAGTTTACCCTCAAATTACATTTCAAATAATGGGAAGTAATTTTTTCGTAGTTTTAAAATGATGCTAATTTAATAGCGTTCTATAAGTTTTCCATTGGTTGAATAGATTTTTTTAAATAAAACACATCGTTAGGTTTCAACAATTTTGCCTTTGACTAAAATTATTTCTAATAATAAAATATAGATTGCTTAAAATTCCTCTAAATATCAACGAATTTAGCTCTAATGAATAAACACATATTTTATTCAACACAAAATTTTAACCTGAAATTTAAAAATCACATAATCTTTCATTGAGTGTTTATTTTTAGTTAATATTGTACCAATGTTTCAATTACACAGTGACTTATTATATTTAAATCATTTTGACATAATTAAAATTACAAAACAATATTTAAATACAAAATATGTAATATTTATTTCATTTGAGGTTTTAACACTGGCAATTAATTTCAACATTTCGATGCATAATTTGAATAAATTTATGTTTCGTTTTTAAAAAAAACAACAACATTTATTTCTTGATTGTTGCAAAATATTCATTATTTGAACTAAAATTATGAAAATTCTGTTGTCTTAAAGGATACTTGATATAAATATAACTACATTAAATAATGAGGAAATTTAATTGATCAATTGTGCATTAAAATGAGCAATTAATCAATTGAATTGTTTTGGTATTTCAGTAACTGTATAAATTTCGTTAACAACATTTTAATAAACATATTAAAAATAGCACATGCGTTCATTGTTGGGAATATTTTCTAATTTTGTTTCATAAGTAATGTTTGCAATTAATTATTATTCTAATATCATTCTAATCTTTATAAAGTATTTCTTTTAGTCGAGTTCTTTTGAATATTTTGTTCTACTTTCAAAGCACCTTATTTAATTACAGTTTCAAAGGTCATGTTGTACACAAAAATATTTTATTCAAACAGCCTCTTTGCTTTCTTTCTTTCAGAATATCTTTCAGAAATGTGATTCAGAAATAAATTTCAGAAAAAAAAGGAAAACAGAAAATGCTTTATTAAAATAGTTTTGTTTCGAGCAGCAATGTTGTTTTAATGAATTTATTATCAATTAATATGCTCTAGAAATTAAATGACAGCAAAAATCTACCTGAGTTGCGCTATTTTAATAAAACTGTTATTAGAAAAAAGTTAATTTAAAAACATAAGAATTAAAATAATGCTTTTATAAAAACAATTATATTTTAAAATTCATAAGTACAATTTGTATCCGTTCTAATTAAATATGAGTTTTATCAAAAATAGCTAAAATATTTACTCCATTTAAAAAAAATATTTTAAGAACATCATTTTTTGCATTAACCCTGAAAGCTCAGGAAATTCCCTCAAATCTGAACTTTAATTTAAAAATGTTTATATCCATTTCAATAAGTTTAATTAAACATGGTAACTATTGAAGCATTGCTTTTTTAAATTTTTTTATTAAACACAGTTCTTTGAATATTTTGAAAAGCAACATTTTTTTAAACTAAGCAATTCAAGCATTGCATTTTCTCAAATTCAAAAATTGTTTAAAAAATTACGAAAATATTTACCCAATTAAAAACAATTTTTTTAACACTACCCAAATCCAGGATTGGAAAATTCCCTGAAATGTCAGCTTTAATTTTTAAAATATTTTATTTTCATTTCAATAAATTTTAATTAAACATTATATTTTATGAAACATTGGTTTTTGAAACACTTGAAACATGTTTTTTTAAGGGCAACATTTTTGTTTGTTACTTTTTCAAAAAATACAGCATTTTAAATATTTCATTTTCTCAAATTCAAAAATTACTAAAATATTTACACCACTTTAAAAAACACATATTTTGAGATTTTTTTTTTTTTTTTGCATTATCCTCCCCCCCCCCAACTTGGAAAATTTGCCGAATTCTAAACTTTACTTTTTAAAATACTTATTTATTTTCAGCACAATAAGTTTTAATTAAGCATGGCAACTTTTGAAACATAAGTTTTTGAAACATTTGAAGCATTTTTGATTAAACACGGTTTTTTGAATATTGCAAAGAGCACCATTTTTTTGAAAAATATACATCATTTCAAACATTACATTTTCTCATTATACCTTATATTAAATTTTTTTAAACAATGTTCAAAAGTTTTCAATGAAACCCAGCGCAGTTAAAACAATAATTCATGTTGATGCGTTACAATTCAACAAACAATTTCTTAAAAACACAATATTCTGAATTTCCTCTTGGCTTAAAACAAAGAAAATAAACTGAAACATGATCTTTTTATTTGTTGGTGAAGACTAATAAATCGAATTCTCAGGAAATAAGAATTGGGAAGGGAAAGAAAAGGTAAGAATCTTTGAAAAGAAGTCTACCAGGACAAAAGAAGTGAATCAATGACATTGGTAACAGATTGGTAACAGCATCTCAGTGTTTAGTTGCAAATAAGTCTGTCACTGCAGCAGTTCCAGCCAGTACAGAAGCGATTTAGGTTAGGGGTAGAACGTTTGTTCTTGTTGCTCTACCATTGCTTTTCCAATGACGGAGTAAAAGAAAACGAGTTCCCAAAAGAATCCTCTACCGAAATCACTTCATTTGTAATTCTGTCTATTGTTAGGATCTGAAAAGATAAATGTTTTCGGCTTAAACTCATTATTGCTTGATTCGGAAATGGAGAGTTCTGCCATATACAAGCTTTTTTAAAAAAATGTTTGGCATATCATGCAATTAAGCGACTTAAATAAAGTTCAAAATATATTTGATACGAGAATGATTTGACTTAAAAAAAACGGCAGTGAAAAGCATTTTTTTTCTCTGTTTCGGGTTAGAAGAAAACCTTCTCAAGAATAAAGGTTTCAATCAAGAGGCCAGTATATTCCAATTTCCAATTTTTTTAAAGAGCAGTGGTGGCTCAGGGAGCAGAGCGCTCGCCTTCCAATGAAGTGTCCCAGGTTCGAATTCCAGCGATGGTTGATCGATAAGAATTCCACTCGGACCACAGTGCTGACGTAAAATATTCATAGTAGTAAACGGATCATGGGTCAGAGTACCCTTACCGTGAGGGTCGCCGTGAGAGGTTTTCTTGGATTTCCTCTCCATGTAACGCAAATTCGGGTTAGTTACATTAGATCTAAAAGTACTCGGCGAAGACTAACTTCTCCCACCACTTGATCCAGGAGTTCCTTAGTCTTCTGAATTGGATTCAAAATTATAGGGCTAAGGAGTTGAACACTGGTAGCCGTAAACACAAATTTGGATCGGCTGTTCAACGACGATAATAAAATATAATAATATTTCATTAAAAACTAGTGCAAATTTGATAAGTAATAAAACTAAATTAAGGAAACAGCGCTTATTAAAGCTAGTTTATTTAAAACGTATGAGAACTTAAAATTTTTTTAAAACCAAATCAACATTATGAAACCAATAAATACGTTTTATGCAGCAAATTGTTTTAATGAATTTAAGTACATTCTTCCTTTTTGTGTACAGTGTATAGTTTTCTTTATAGTGTATAGTTTTCTG
This sequence comes from Parasteatoda tepidariorum, assembly GCF_043381705.1. Classification (NCBI taxonomy): domain Eukaryota; kingdom Metazoa; phylum Arthropoda; class Arachnida; order Araneae; family Theridiidae; genus Parasteatoda; species Parasteatoda tepidariorum. Next base: position 61,535,005 of record NC_092214.1, read on the forward strand.
TGTATAGTTTATGAATTAAATAAAATTAGTGTATTTGGTTACTTAGATAAATACACAAAAGTGGAGAGAACTCTCTTAGTAAATCTTTTAAATAGAGTAAACATAGTTAGGATGTTGTAATAACTATGATATGCGTTTTTCGTTATTTTACCAACAATGGCATTTCCAAAAAATAAGATTTATAATAGACATTGCTTTTCCAACTGAGGGAAAAAAAATGATTTCGAAAACTAATCTTGTAACGAAATCACTTCACTTGTATTTTTGTATTTTGTCTGGATCAAAAAAGATAAATGTTTTCAGCTTAAATTCATGACTGCTTGATTTCTACACAGAGAAAAAAAATTTGATAAAATCACCGTACTGTATGTTATTGACATTTCTGGTAAAAAAAAAAAGAAACATGATTCTGATTAATAAAACTAAAATATGCGGTATTTAAACCATTCATTTGGAAGCAGTTAACTGGAAATTCTGGAAATTGGTTTTCAAAACTGTAGTTTTTATTAAAAACTTTAGTAAAAAATGCGAACTGAAAAGCAAATTTAACCGAAAAAATGGTTTTTATGCCATGATCTAAGGTATCATGATAAAAATTACTAAATTTTGCCACATTCACATAGATCGGTAAAAATCGCTAAAAATTTCCTATAGAGCCAGAAACCCATTAAATTTTACCATATGCTGGTAATTTTGGCCTACTTCTTTTCTCAATATTAAATATCGTAACAATAATATTTTTAAATATATTCTTATACACATATTGTGAATAGCATAGTTTAAGAATTCAATAGGTAAGCAATAAGAAGCAATAAAACAAATTCTTTTAAAATTATTCTCAATACCATTTTCAAATACTTATCGCCTGTTTGGAACTAAAGACGTTTCCTCAAAAATTTGAAGCCAGTAAATTGTATTTTCTTCCTTTTACTTCTCCCCATTTATTGTTTGAGACCGTAAACCTTTCTGAAAATCGATCACATTTCAAAATGCCAATCCTGACAGAGGATTTGTGACTCAAACGTCTTTAACTATCACGGCAAAAACAAACAACAGCTTTCTTTTTTCTAAATACTTTTATGCGACAAAATTCTGCTACATTTTCTTTCGTGTAAGGTTTGTTTCTTTAATTCTAAACAAAATTTTTGCTTATTATTGAAACATCTATAAGACATTTTCAACTCGATAGTACTCATCTAGTCAATGATAAAAATATTTTATTTTTAAAAAGAACAATTTTTAAATAAGTTTTTTATGCTAAATGATTTAGAATTAAAATTTAAGAAAATTTCATTTGTTTATGATATTGTGCATGTTAAGGCATCAATAAAAAAAAGTATATTATTGCGGCCTTGCTTGTATAGTACACGGAGAAAAGAAATCTAGCAAAATTACTATACCTATACGTTAAGGACATTTCTGGTAAAAGAAACCCTAATTCTGGTAATCAAAGCAAATACAATATTTAAACTATTCATTTGGTAATTTTACCGTTATCTACTGTTACGGTTCAAAGGAAATTCTGGTTTTAAAAAGTGAAATAACATACATTAACATTCATTTAGTGAACATACATTTAGTAAAAAATACAAAACTTATTAACATAAACATAGTGAAAAATACAAAACTTATTAACATAAACATAGTGAACATAGTGAAAAATACAAAACTGAAATATAAACTTATCCTAATAAATTAATTTTATACCATGATCAAGGGTATGATAAATTTAAAACATTTTACCCCATTTACCAAACTTTTGCACGTGTTATAAAATAATGCTTTAATAATTAATAATTATATGATATTAAAACGCATGATGAAAATATTGCGACTTTAAATTCAAAAGCTAAACTTTGAATGCATTTCATGTCTTGTATATTTTTCTCCTACGAATCATGCTTTAATAAGCACGAATAAGCCTAACTGTTTGAGTTATATTCAACAGTTTTTTCATAAGATATTCAGAACTTTTAAGGCGGAATATTGTTCTCCACTTTCCTCTACTTAAGTTGCGATATTTCAGAATAAAACAAAATATGATTTTGACCATCGTTCTTATACCTAACTTAGTTACTAACACTAGATACTTTTAAGTGAGTGAGTAATATCATATTTACACACCGTAAAACTATTTTAAGTTAAATAACAGTTTATTAGTTCCAAGTATGAAATACTAAAAATTAAAATTTTCGGTTATGGAATAAGGTCTTTTGAAACAGTTATTTATAAATCTGAATTGCTTACAAATGAACAAATTTATAACTTCATATCAGCAGAAATAACAGAAATCAATTTTTCGTAAGTTGATGAAAAATTGAATTCCGTTATTTCTGCCGATGCAGCTATGCAAAATATCATTGTCTAAGGACGCTTCATTTACGTTTTGTCTGTTAGCTATTTCTACCTGATTGAAGATTTACCTTTGCTAAAGGTATTGTTATATGTAGCATAAAGTGGGTACTGAACTGAAAGTACAGATGTCGAAGATAAACAAAGCTGTTTAGTTTGTGAATTTGTTGATCCGAACATGATATGAACACAAACTGTAAGCACAGCACTATTCTCGAATATGCGATTGTACTAACATTCATCTTTGATATTTAGAGATGAAAGGGTTTTTGGTAAGAGCACTTCATGCCCTGCCAGTCAGTTGTACTTTTTTGTAAGCGATTTACCTTTTACAATACTTAGGTTAATAGTTATTCTGAAGAAAATTAGGTTCAAGATTAATAAAGGAATTCCATGTATTAAATATATCAATGGATGATTGCGCGTGAAAGGACAAATAAAATTTATAATTTTTTACAGTTTTTATATGAATAAAATAATTTTACACAGCTTCTATGAATAAAGCTAATTTTTAACCACATTCTAATAGATATTTCTGGCATAAATATGAATGTTTCTCCAAAAACCAACCAATATTATTTCTAAACAAAATATGACAAATTGACTTACAATAGAAAGTTTTTATTTTTTATGTTTTTAAGAAATAATTTCCCTGTACTTTTCCATGCATATAACAAAGATGATTAATTTGGAATTTTCCAAAATGAATTTAAAATTACCTAAAAGTAATTCTTATGGCCTTGTCCTTAACTTTTTCTTAAACTTATTTAATTTTTTACGCCAACATTCAAAAAATAAGTAGGTATTAGTAAACTATATTTATTAGAAGGTATAAAATAACGTCTTTTGAATCCGTTTATTTATTTAAATCGCTAAGATGTACAATTTGTAGGTTTGTCCTAAGATTTTCATGTCACTTTCTTGGCCAAAGCTTTTTTTTAACTATTATTTTAGGAAAAAATTTAACATTTTTAGTGTTACCCGACCCAATTTTGGGTTTCCGACTAATGGCTCCATAGCCTTGTAATTTTGAATCCAATCCAGAAGACAAAGTAACTCTTGGATCCAGTATTGGGAGACATTTTGTCTTCATGGAGGTCTCTTTGATAGAACTAACTCCCATTTGCGTTACGTGGAAAGGAAAACCACAAAAATCTCCCACTGTTAGCCTCACTGTAAAAGACTTCTAAACCATGATCCGTTTACCACTGAGAATATTTCACGTCAACACTGTCTTCTTTGTGTGCCGGTTGTAGAGTTCGTATCGATCAGCTATCGATGGGATTCGAATTCAGGTTGCCCCGGGAAAACATGAGCGTTCTAACCTCTGAGCTACCACGCATCTGATTGGGTACTTTGAAAATCTGATTCACCTGTTGTTCTTGTCGCAGCTTTGAAGTTCTAAACTGGTGTGTGTAACAGTTTCTTCTGCCATTCTCCAGTGCAGTAGTTTTATTCTGCATGCGAATTTTTTTATATATAAAATAATATATATTATTATATGTAACAATGTAACGATTCTAATAAAGGAACTTTCTTAAGCTTAAAACTGGTTTAATATTAATAGCAGGCCTTAAAAATTCCACACTCCTGGCATGCATGTCACTCTGTGGCGTTTTCTAAGCCAGAAGGTTGGCTTAATAGCCAGTGTTGTTTATTTCGTATCTGTTAAGGCATTTTTCTCCGGCATTTAAGGCATTTTTCTTATGAAAAGTAAGCGTAATTTTTTTTGATTTTTAATTGCTCTTTTAGTTTTTGACAATTCGTAACTTGAAAATAATAAGTGTTTAGGGAATCCCCCATACATATTCATAAAATATTTTTCATAATTATCTTTAACTGTTAAATCATCAGTGTATAAAAAAATTAGTTTTATCAAACAGAAAAGAAAAATTACACCTCATAAAAAGTTTCGAAAAAATATTTTTTTTAATCCAAGAACTCATACAATTATTAAATATATAAACTAATAAAAACAATTAACGATAAATGCATTTGTATGAATAAAACATGATATTAAGAAATTATGAATATAATCAATCATTTAAAAACATAGCGGTTTCTAATAATTATTCAAGTTTAAATCAGTATTATTTAAAGTATCGATTATTGATTTAAGATTAAAAAAAAGAGGAATATCGCTCTTCCTAAATCTAATGGGCAAAATCTTCCTGTTTTTTTTTAAATCCCTTTTTAACTATTACACAATATCTTTTTTAACTATATATATCTAACTTTTGAGTAGAATTTAATTCCTTATTTCTTATCTATACTAAAAATGTTTAAAAAAATATTATGGAAAACTTTTAATAAAATGTATTTAAAAAATATTTAAGAAAATATATAAATGGTCTAAACATATCTTTTTAAATATATCTTTTAGGTAGATAGTAAAAAACTTTTTTCGTGAGTATACATATGCTAATTGTTACAATATAAACACCATTCAATATTTTTCGAAAATGATATGCTGAAATTTAAATAAATATTAAAATTGCAGATAATTTTCTACTGGAATTTACAAGCTGTAAATCAGCTAACATAATTTTTAGGCTTATTTTTCTTGTACCAGTTTTTGTGATTGATAAAGTGATAATGTTTTCGGAATCTTTAAATTTATATATTTTATTTGATTCCATGGAAATTTATTTATTCATTTTAATTAAGTTTCGTAGATATTTCAAATATTTTTGTTCCTTCAAAACAATAGTTTCTGCAGAAATTTCTTTCCATCTACGTAATTACTACTTATGTATTTTTACTTTTGTATCAGTGATCATATTTATTTAATTAAAAAAAGGAGGAAAATTGATCTTTCAATCATAATTTTAATTTACTTGAGGCGTAAGTTTATTTATTTATTTTTTTTTAAAAATGTGTTGTTAAAAACACATAAATTTGCAAAGGGTTACGCAGAGAAAAATTTGTGGTAAAATCACCGTAGGGTATGGCGATGTCAATAGTAATAAAGGGCAAAATACACTGTATTTAAACAATTTATTTGGTAGTTTGTTGTTTTCATAATAATTATTAAAGCTCTTTGGTAAAAATTAAAGAGCTCTTTTGTATTTATATGGAGTTAGAAACTAGGTAAATTTTACCTTATGTCGGTAATTTTGACCATACTTTATTTTCCTCCATGTACTTAAAGTTGTATTTAGAAAACTCTTACGTTACTTTAAATAACGCTTTTTAACGAAATATATGCTATTTATATAATGGATGTGAGTTTTTAGTATTTGTTCATGGGTATTAGGTTAAATTTTGCCTGAGCACTCAACGTTAATAATCAAAATGCGTTAAACGATAAGATAAAAAAAAACCGCACATTTGTGAGTATAAAAAGTGTAGTGATATAATATTTTAATACTTAAAAAGCTACTCGTACACTGCATTATCTGGGTTCAGAAAAATTTACCAAAATTGAGAATTTTAAATCGTTTTTGATAGTTTTCACCTAGTTGAAAAAATTTGTCAAATTAATATTTTTAGAAAATAGCTATAAGGTTCCTGTCTGTTCTTATGTCCAGATAATTCTCTACTGTGAGATGGTATATATAGTTTGAAATTATAACTTTGCTTTAAAAGCAGCTTTTTTATTTTCCTAGGAAAAAGAGCTTCGAAAAGCACAGTTAATGCCTAACTATAATATTATTGTAGGAGAATATTATTTTGTGTGTCATTAAACGTATGTCTTACATACGCTGTAAAAAAACTTTTGGAGAATAGCTGCCACCCTTTTTGGTGTTAAGGTAAACTAAACTTTTTTACAAGCATATAGTCAAATTTTTTATTTACTTTATCTCCGTATAGTACCGTAGTTATTTGTTTATTTATTGACAACACATATTTTCATGAGCAATGGAATCAATTCATGGCTTAATTTCAAAAACATTTTCTTTAAAAAACAGCACATTTTAGCAATATAATTGCACAAATTATTTCAAAAATTTGTGGTTCTGACATTTTCTTATTATTTTTTACTTAATGATTGGAGTTTTGCACTTAAAAATGTATACGGTATAATTCATCACCAAAATTGAGGGCAACTATACATTAAAATATTTTTTTGTATAATGTTTGTGGCGTCTACATTTCCGCAAGGAGAAAAAAAAATTCTGTTAAAATTACCGTAATGTATAGTTAAGGCATTTCTGGCATAAAAAAAACATAATTCAGGTTAATTAAACCAAAATATACGGTATTCAAACCATTCGTTTATTATCTTTTCATTCATATTGTACGGTTTTCCAAAATTTCCAGTTTTCAAAATTATAGTTCCTATTACCACATATTTTGTAAAACATACGAAACGAGAAGTAAATTTATTCAAATAAATGGTCTTCATGCCACGCTCTAAGGTAACATGATAAAAGTACTAAACTTTTCCCCATTTACCAAATTTTATCACGCAGTTTAAAATCACATTTTATTGTTTTTATTTTTTTATCAAAACTATTACCAAACCTCTTCAGTAAAAATTGCCGAGCTTTTTGGTGTTTCCATATATAATAAAGAGAGAGATTAGTCAGAAGTACTGTAAATTTTACCATATTCTGGTAATTTTGACCATATTTTTTTCTCAGTGTGCGATTAAATTATATGTGTGTTTGTTTTTTTATAAATGTACCTTTGCTTAATATGCCCATAGTGTATCCATCTCAAAAGCTGAATAATTTACAACATGTGGAGTATTTATATTTAAAATAAAAAAAGGACATTGAATTTTATTTTATTAAAACGGGTAAGAGTAATTTTTCTCTTGCAGGTACCTAACAAAAAAAATGTGTACGTGGGGAAGAAAACTAGTAATAAATAAAAATTGGAGCGTTTTCAAAACTGATGTTCTTTTTCTTTCCACTGCAATAGATGATAAATGGTCATTACTAGACTGGGTCGACTGAAGCTCTTTTCTCGGTTGCAACCAAATATCGTGACTTGGAGGACCAACGATTTATCCTCATTCAAATTTCCGATATCTATCTTCTTCGGTTTTGTGACGAAGATGATTCTTCACTACACAATGAATTACAATCCTTTCAAGGATTTCGGATATTGAGTGGGGTTAAGGATCCAGTTAGTGAAGAAGGCATTGTAAAGCTCCATTGAAGCGCCTCAGTCTTTTTATTGGAATTTCCGAGCATAAAACTAAAGCGCATGTAGATGTTTCTACCATTTTTGAAATTGGTATACGCCTGGCGGCTATGTTTTGTTTAGTTTTGCTTCTGCCTGAGTTAGTTTTATTTTCTGCTGGTGCCTAAAAATGAAAATAGGAAGAAAAAAACAATTCTTAAACATCAGCCTCTCGAAACCTTTAAGATTTTCACAAGACGTAAACAAATTTCCCGATTTTTGAGATAAAATCACGTTTGTCATTATCTAGTTATTGATCACGAAAAATTCGATAATAATACATGCTAACGCAATAACATGTGATCAGAGTTGCAAATGAAATATTTTGGCAAATATTTTATCCCGATTTTTATGACCTTTTTTTTACCCAGAGCCGTGGTATCACTGATATGTTTGAAAGCAGTCTTTGAGAATATGGTTGGTCAATGAAATAAAGATGTATTAAACTTTATAGCTTCGCTTAAATTAATAGATCCTTCTAACTAAGGTTTTGTACAATGTTTTCATTTTGTATCTTCGTGATTTAAAATAATAATTTTTACTCTTTATTAAAATAATTCAAGTTATAAGTACTATAGCGGCATGCGTTGTAATATTTAAAAAAACTACTGTCAAAATATTGCCGCAGTTGCTTTTAAAGTGATGGAAAAGGTCTTAAGCAATTATTTTAATTTTTTTTATTAAAATACTGCACATTACATTTATTATAACTTCATCAGCTATTGATTATTCACCAGCTAGTTATTGATCATGAAAAATTCCATAATAATGCATGTGATCAGAGTCGCAAATGAAATATTTTGGCAAATATTTCTTTCCAATTTTATGACTTTTTTTTTCAAAAGCGGAGGTGTCACTGATATGTTTTATGGAAATATTTGAGATGTAATAAATGTGGTTGGTCTATAAAAGAAATATAAGTTAAACTTTATAGCTTCACTGAAAAAAAAAGAATCATTTCAACTAAAATTCTGTACAAGGTATTTATTTTGTATCTTCGTGATTTAAAATAATAATTTTCGCTTTTTTTAAAATAGTTCAAGTTTTATATACTATAGTGGCACGTGTAATCATACTTGCTTCTGCCTGAGTTAGTTTTATTTTCTGCTGGTGTCTGAAAATGAAAATAATGGAATATTTTTTAAACATCAGCTACCCGAAACCTGTAAGATTTTCATAATACGTAAACAAATTTCCCGATTTTTGAGAAAAATCACGCTTGTCATTACATAATTATTGATCACGAAAAATTCAATAATAATGCATATTAACGCAATAGCATGTGATCAGAATAGCAAATGGAATATTTTAGAAAATATTTAATCGCGATTTTTATGACTTTTAGCAGTATTTAAGAAGTAATAAATGTGGTTGGTGTATAAAATAAAGATATATTAAACATTAGAGTTTGGCTTAAAAAGTGAAGGAATAATTTAAATTAAGGTTTGTACAACGTTTTTATTTTGTATCTTCGTGATTAAAAATAATTGTTTTCAACCTTTATTAAAATAATACAAATAATAAATGTTATAGCGGCATAAGCGTTTAGTATAACGTCATCAGCAATTATTGTAAAGAAAAAAATAAATGTCCAATAGATTGTAGCAAGAGTTTCTAACGTGATATTTATTATTTTTATTTGTGATCTTAAACAATTATTTTTCATTCATTGTTAAAACAATGCATATTTTAATTACGATAACGTCTGGCGTAAATCATAGTTCAGAAAAAAACATTATTTAATAAAGCACTATAACAGTTTATATTGCGATTAAAATAATTTCACTTCTTGCCCTCTCCCAATATTTTTCCAAACTTATTTAAAATATCTATAATTTATCTACTATAACATTACTAGTAATAATAATTACAATTAAACATTTTAGAGGTTGACACAACAATTTCTATTGTGATGAAAATAATGTCTTTCCGTTGTTCAAAATGATAATTTTCCAAGTATTTGAACTAAGGACCTCTAGGTTCATAGAAGGATACTCCACACACCACAGTTTTACTACCCAGTCCAGGGAGAGTTAGGAAGCTGTTGTTGGAATGGAATTTGTCCAACACTCTTAGTTTAAAGACAACGCAGGAACAATTGTATTCAAAAACGGACAACAATTGACGATTAAAAGTTTAACTATAAAAATAAGAATTATATCGGAAAGCGAAAAAAAGAGCAAAAAAAGTAAGTTTAATAATGTTATGCGACTTAAACTAAAATATTTTAGACAATCTTAAATACGATTATAAACTAATACATGATAATGCATTGCTGGAAATAATCAAAATATAACTGTTCAGAAAGCAATGTTATTGGAATTAATATACTTTTTACTACTTCTTATTATTTGGTGTTACATATTTTATGTAAGCCACAATTCCTATTTTAAAAAAATAAAAATTCATTTTGTTTAATTTTTCATTCTTTGTTCATTGAAAAAATAATTATAAACTAGATAACATGTCCATAAAAATGCCAACAAGCGTACCTAGTTGCATTTTTTATTTACTCATAAAACTCCTGAATTTAAAAAATATCCGATATTTGAATAAAGAAGAATTAATTTTAAAAATCTTCACCTATTTATTTCGTAAAAAATACATATTTTACTAATTTTTTATGTATGTTTAGGCGATAAAAATAAAACAAAACTAATAGAAATGTATTAAATTAAAAAGATGAAATATTTTTAATATTAAAAATCACCCCCAATTATAAACGTTTACAGGAAGGATTTTCTTTTGTATTATTTCTACTAAAATAAATCTTTTGTTAAAAAACTTAAAAGTCTTACTTATTAATTGTTTTAATCTAACTACTACCGTGTAATTTCTACTAAAAATTATTGCTATGTGTATAAAGCTAATAAAGTTTAAAATATTTTCCTTCAAAAATTTAAGCAAAAATTCTATAATTTCAACTAGTTTATAAAGGTATATAATCGTTGTTTCACGTATAATCTCTCGTACCTTGACCTTTGACCAAGAGAATTCCCGCTTTTTACACCTGAAATGTCATGTAACGCAAAAAAGTCACGCCGTCTCTTTTGGCGATCATATTTCCCCTAGTAACGCGTATTCAATTTATCAAGGGAAACAATTAAATATTGCGATATCAAATTTTTAGGTTTGAGTTACATTTATAAATAATATTTTTTTATTTTATCTTTAATGTTGAAGCATAAACGTTAAGAGCTTTGATGGCTGATGAAAATTTAGATGGCGGATATTTAGGCTTCTAGCACGTCATTTTTATTGATGGAGAAATTTTAATTTTCGAATTTACTATGAAGAATTTAATAATTCAAATAACTTAGATATATTATGAGAAATATAGTGTACTTAAGTCTATCGTATTTTTGTCTAATGTTTATGAACTAATTCCGTCATACACATCAGGAAATGGGTTCAACGTACATGTTACAAAAAATTGTTGTACCTTGAAACAGCATTATTAAACTGTTGACCTTAAATAACACTAATTCGGCGTTTTTGTCCTTAAAGATTGTTAGGTTATTGAATGCAATTAAATTATTATAAACAATTACAACACATATTAAGGCAATTAAATGCAGGCAATGTATTCATGCAGTTAAAACGCAATGCAGTTTTTACTAGGTGTCTGTATTAGTATATTAACTGAATCAGAAATATAATATAATATTATATTGGAATTTTCTAAAAATTGTAGGAACATAAAATTATTGTGCAAATAGACGAACTTATTGTATATACTTTGGATGAGTCTAAATTATTATAAAGACATTGGTCGAAGGTACATCAATGTGCTTTTCTTATTCATTTTCTTAAAAAGTTATATTATATTAGCAGTAGAGTAACATTTTGAATTTTAACACATATCTACACTAAGAAAAAAAGTATGATAAGAACTACCAGAACATGGTAAAATTTACTATGTTTCTGGCCGTACGGGAACACAAAAAACTCGGTAATTTTTAACAAAGTGCTTTGGTAATGATTAAGGTAAAATTAACAATAAAATATAGTTTTATAATATATAATAAAAGTTGGTAATTTATCATGACACCTTTGAGCATGTCATAAAAGCAATATGTTCCGTTTAATTTGCCTTTCAGTTTCCTCCTTTTACTCCGAGTTCTATTTTCAAATATAAGTACTATAGCGTTTTATTTTCCAGTCAAACTGAAGAAAAACAGCTATTAAGCAACTGAATAAAATAAAAAATAATTAATTCGCACAATAATATAATTCAACTGAGTACCGCAATTGCTTTCAGCAAATTTACATGACATTACTATTTAACGTTTTCAAAACTTTCTGACAGGCATTACAGACACATTTTAAATTAGTATTCATTTTCAGTTTCATACTTTTGTCTTAGACTTTGCTGAACCTTGCTATACCCTGCTAAAAGAAATAAACAAAGTTTAGATAACAAAATATTTTAAAACTATTTTTGCAAAATCAAGTAATTGCAAAAATTGAAAATATAGATGCAAAGTCTGCTTAAACTTCAATATTACGAAGCAGTCGCTTTTAAAGCCAGTGTTTAATTATTTTAATCAAAAAAAAATCTCAAAAGATTTAATTAAACAAAAGCTAATTAAGAGTCACTTTATCTGAGTTTAACACAGTAAAATATTCTAATTGTCAGAAACTTTTTAAGCATATTAAATACGAAAGTGTTTTACAAGCAAAAGAAAGATAGTCCCTCATTTTATTTTCTTCCATTCAAATAATTCTATTTCCTATCTAAGAAGTAATGATCTTTTCCCAGGTTTACGATGAGCAAACGATGCCGATTCTTGTTTCTAATGTATCCTTAATGACGCCGCGGTAGACCCCTTTTTCCAGGGCCGAAAAGAGCCGTTAATTGCTTTTACTTGATCCCTTTTCCTAAACGAAAACTGGAAAAAGAGGAGCACTTAAAAAAACATTTTAGAAGTCAAAATAGATTTCTATATTTGCATAGCAAAAAGATTTGAAATTCAAGAATATTTTATTTTAACATTATGTTGATATAATCCAGCATATAAAGGTATCGTATTTAAATTTCAGTTTGCAAATAATTTTAATACCTTACTAGTCAAGTTTCGTTTTATGGAATTTTTGGAATATTTGATCCCATGTATAGAAATAAAACTAAATGAATAATTTTGGGGAAAATAAAGCGAAGAAATGTTTATTCGAATAAATCTGTATTATTTATTTGTTGAGTTATTACTTACAAAAAGAAATGCATTTGATGCTAAATGTGTGAGCTTAGTTTTTGTTGATAAACAATTATTAGCTTAATTTATTTTTATATTTATATTTGAAAAACATATATTTTAATAATTGCTTAACAATGAGTTAGTATTTGCTGTTGTTTAATGTAATTTTTAAGCTTGAACACAGCATATTTCAAATTATACTTTTAAAGATACGTAAATACAGAAGGAATATATTTTAAATTTTATGTTTTGTTCTACGGTAGCAAATTTTGATTAAAATTTTTTGGCAGGTAGCATATTAGTAACTACGATTGTTAATCGTGAATTCTATGTAAAGCGATATACTTCTTTAAAAAGTAATGGTTGCCAAACACTGTGGGGATAGAAGCAGAAAGATTTACATTTTTAAACGTTTGCAATATATTTAGAATATTTGTTGCCAGACTACACTGTAAAAAATTAAGGATCAATTTGCAGAAAAAGTATCGGCATTTTGGGTGCATCATCCATAAAATAAATTTCTCCCAAAAAACAGTAAAATTTTATGCCGTAATCTTTACAGTAATATTTATTTAATTACTGTCATTCAATGTTTTTAAAAATTATATAACACTGTAAAAGTTACGGTTTATCAGAATATTTGTTCAGTAAAATTTAACAGTAAAATTGGAAATTATAGTAAAAAGTCTCGGTGCATGGAGCGGTGGTATTTTTTACCATCATTTTACCAAGTTTTACAGTGTGGGTACGAACTGGACAGGGAAGTATTAACGAAACGCAAAAATTTCATTAATGTAATTATTTCTATTAATCTCTCTTTAATTTACCAATAGTATTTCTAAAACAACAAAGGGAGAGAAACTATTTTATCCGTAAAGATCGTAAATACGTTCTTTTTGCATAAAACCGGTAGCAAGGAAGAGTATCCATGATATTTGACCCATGTGTGATAGAATTTGCTTCCAACACCTTTAGAGCAATCTATGTCGACATGCATCTATATCAAATATCTAAGAAGGCAGTTCATCGAAAGTGAAAGACCGCCCACTGTGGATCTGAAGGTCGTCTCAACTCCGATTCAGTGTTCTTTCCTTTACAATTTCACTACAACTAGAAAGAGATTTCTGTGATGTTTATACTAACTTCTTTTTCACAACTTATGAAGCATTTTAACTAAATCGGAAAGGGTTAGATTTTTTTGTTCCGTAAAATTTTAAAGTAACAATTTATTTTACTGTACTAAATACCGGTAGATTGGGTGCCGTTATTTTTACCGCTGTTTCATTTGGAATTCTTAACAGTGTGGACACAGACAAGACAGGAAAAGGGTAAAGAAAAGGAAAAAAAATGCATTTACGCAATCGTTTATATGCATCTCAATTTAATTTATCTATAGTATTAAACAACAAATCAAGAATAGCTATTTATTCCGTTAGGAGCGTAAATGCGTTCTTTTTGCATAAAATCGGTAACAAGGAAAAGTATCCATGATATTTGACACGTGTGTTATGGAATTTGCTAGGAACACCTTTAAAGCAATCTACGTCGGTATGCATCGATATCAAATATCAAAGAAGCCTATTCAGCAAAAGTGAAAGACCGCCCACTGTGAATTCGAAGGTCGTCTGAACTCCAAAACCTTTTCAATTTCACTAAAAACTAGAACGAGATTTTTGAGATATTTATACTTATACTTTCCTTTTCACAACTTTTGAAGTATTTTAACTAAAATAAAATAATTTAGCTTTAAAATTACAGAAGTAGTCTAGGTTCTATCTTGTTACAAAAAAGAGATCAGTTTTCAGTTAAAAAAACTATCTAAGAGCTAATTTATGAATAAATTCAAATTTCCTGAATTTTTTATGGTTCTTTTCTTTGCCTACAATGTTTTAAAGAGCCAAATACAATTATTTCCTTTATAAGTAAAAACATTCGCACTTTTTTTTTTAGATAAAAACGTGTGCGTGAGTTTGAAAATGATCTTATTTTTAAAAAGTTAAATGTAAAAGAGCTCTCCTATCGTTTGTAAAGAAGATTGAAGCTGTATCAAATATTTAAATATTTCTGTAAATGTAATGCGAGCAGTATTAAGGCGAGATCTATTTTAATGTATTTACTGTTAGGAAGTTTATATTACTGTCTTATCTTTTTTTTTCTGTTTGTATTTTTAACATGATTCCAACCTCATTAATCTGCGATGCATGGAGGCCAATGATGTAGATTCAAGTGCTTTTCATTAAGAAAATGCTTTAGGTTTTTATTTTATATCGTCTTTGATTACTCCATAAAAACTGTTTAATGATGAGGAATTAACGAATTAGGACAAGTTTATGCTCTTTTGAAACAGAAATAATTATTTCATTGCATGATAGACTGAGGTCTGAATCTCAGTGGCGGTGTGATGCCTAGCCAGCTTCAAATCGATTGGCACGAGCTTTTTTCCTTGGAAAAAAATGGCGTTTATGTGCAAGGTTGACTACATTGCAACACTCATGATTATAATCACGAAATTGTGGAGCCTTAGCTTCCATAATACTACATCAGGTGGTAGCGAGAATCTTTTATCTTTTAGTTGAATGAGAAGTTTAACTATGCAACAGGGACGGCTTCACTACTTCAAACTCAAGTTTTATTCCAAACTCAATGGCAGGAAATGAAATATTGTTTTAAATCATAAATCCATAACACAAAAAGAAGAAAAGATCCAGTGCGCTTTTTGGTTTTAAAAGTTTCATTTTCCTGAATAAATAATTATTAGAATCTGTGTTTGAAAAGTAAAACCCACGGAATGATAGAATAGCTTTATACTAATTTATCCTAAATAAAGTTTAAAAGCATCAAAAAACATAGTGTTTCAACAAATTTAATTCGTAGTCAAATTTTATTTCAAACTCAATGCAGGGAAATGAAACAGAGCTGTAAATCATAGATCCCCATATACTAAAAGAAGAAAGGGTCAAGGGACTTTTGGTCTTAGGAGTCTTATTTTCGGAAATAAATATTAAAATCTGTGTTTGAAAATGAAAACCTACGGGATAATAGAATATGAAAGTATAGCTTTAGACTAAACTATCCCTAATTAAGTTTAAAAGCATTGAGATACATAGCGTTTCAGCAAATCCAATTCGTCAGACTAAGTAATTACAAAAACTAAAGGAAGTAGCAGTAATTTAATTCATCCACTACAGTAAATTTAAAAAAAAAATGGTTTGGAATCAACAACTTACGAAAAGAGCTCGTGATGAAACCCATTTATTCCCCATAGAACTAAATACTTTCATTATCCCAGTTTTATTAAATTAAATTAAATTCAGCAACGCCTTCCAATAATAAAAAATCGATTAAATTAAAGGGTAATCGTAACATCTACTTCATGGATGAGGCATGATTCAGCTTGCACAGTGCTTCTTAATAGTATTTAGAGTGAAGTTTAAGCACTTATCTTCCGGTTTTCTGTGTAACTTCATTGACGATAAGGCATGACAATAAGTTAGCAGGTCACACCTCTAACCACACCTATATCTATTTCAAATTGTTACATCACATCGGGGTCCTATTTGATTCACCAAAACTTTGATTTTCATTTTCTTTACTAATGATCGGTCCCTTTCCTCTTCAAGTTAGGCGAAGGTTAATTGCTTTGAGTCTCGCTAGATGCCTTACAGCACATTGAAGATTCTAAAACTAGCTTCTGTGTTTCACGCAATGGTGGGTAGAATATTACTATGTTTTAACTTTCATATCGGGGGGCGTTACTAAATATTTATTTTTGTGTGACAAATTTAACGAAACAATTCTAGCAATTGAATTAGTAACAATAAATATTGTAACAATAAATATAGATTAGGTAAAAATGATTGTTATTATAGAAAAGAGTTGACTCTGGTTTAGATGGAAACTTACATTATCGATGGAAATTTATATTATATTTGATTTGCGAATTCTTAGACTGAAAAAAATTGCTGATTAAATATATATATTTTTTTGCTTATTTGTATTTATGGATCTAATTGAAAGTGTAATGTAGTCGGAAATATGTAGAATTATGTAAGATTGTATAAATCATAAAATTTTAGAGGAAAAGTCGCAACTCATTTTTATCAAAAAATAATATCCTAATTTATAAGACTTCTTTTGATAAATGGAATTAAAATATAAATCTATTTTCCAGTCTTCTGTGTATCTTTTTGTGATTTAATTGTTTTTAAAATATGCCATATATAATCTATGTTTCCATGCTTATAATCTATGTTTCTGTGTTTATAATCTATGTTTAAAATATGTCCATTTTTAGTTAGAAATTAGCAGCTCATCAAAATTACTTCATTGCTTTAAATAGGGAAATAGGTTTCTTAATTTTGACTTCTAGTTTCTGAATTTATAATTAAATTAAAAGCATATTTTGAACTCGAGTTTAGAAAGTCTAAACGTAATTAAAAAACTTTGGACTATATTATTATTTCTTTTCACACAGTCGATTGTGGCCACACAAGTTGGATTGCTTCAGCATTTGCTCTCTTTAAATCAACATTCATGCTGTCTCCGTTCCCCCAATATATTTACAAAATTATAAAATGGTATTTGTAATACTAAATGGAAATTAAACTACAGATCAAACAACGATCATTAATCCAAACCAAAAAACTGGTTTTATGTACTGTTCAATGCAAGTGCCTGCAATCTTTCCCAAACGTTATAAAAATGTTTAATTTCCTTCATAAACATTTATAAAATGTTAAAATTTAATATACTAATCACTAACTAGCATTGTTATAAGATAAAAAAGAGAATGACGAATCATCACTCTAGTTTTTGATTTTCGGAAATGTAACGGAATATTAGGTAAAACCTGATCTTAAAACTTTGCGAGATCTAATATAATGATACACTGCTCAAAATTTCTCGTAAAAAATAGTTGGATAACAGTTTATTAATTTGTATTTTACCACATTTAAGCAAAAAAGTCAATTTACCATAAATAAGATGGTATTCAAACAGTCAGAGAAACCGTTAATTAACTGCTTTCACTCAATACAGTTAAAAAACCAACATTTTATCTCACATACTAGGCACAACTATTGAAGCAACTTAGTTTTTGGCAAGTGGGTACATATCATAGTCTAGAGGGCTAATCTGTCATTCTCCATTCCCTTCAACACTTGAAAAATTTCCAGAGTTCTTCACTCTCCAATATGCCACCCTAGATTAGTGGAATACGAAGCTCTCATTCACGCGTAGATGGCAGCACCATAAATATGATAGACACAAAAATATCTAGTACTTTCCATCTCTAACGATAGGGTAAGCAACCAAAAAAACTAACCAAGCTGGTTGTAAATGTTGAAAAAGCCGTTTAGTTCTTTAATCATACTAAATGTAAACGATTTCAATACTGTGAAGGTAAAAAAACTGTTCTTAACCGTAAACTTTACGGTTAATTAAACGGACAGACAGCTTTAAGTTATTATACCATGATTTTAGAATGAAAATTCCAACAGTGTAATTATCTTTTTAAAAGAACAAAAATATTAGTTCTGGAGAAAGGAATTTATTGTAAAATATGGTAAAAATAGTCTGAAAATGATGGTAGAGATTTAAATTATTCATATTATAACATTAATATTAAAATAAAAAGAAACTTTTTAACTACTCATATTTTATGTATCAGCGGTATTTAATATTTAATTGTTAAAAACAACTCTTCCCTCACATTCTACACACTGTAAAAAATACCCGTTGTTTTTTTTTTGAAATTCTCCAAAAGTACAAAACCATTTTGTGAAGTTCAAAAACCTTTACAAAACCTTTTCTAAATTTTTTGCGACAATCACAAGCAGATTACAACCGTAAGTTTAAAGTCTGGTTTTTGCCATGCAGTTTTGCATTTTCTGATATCACTTTACCTTTTCTCTAATCATTTTGCGATTATTTTCTGTACTTTCTCTTAGTTTTTAGCAATTACTATAAGGTTTTGAACTTCGTATAAATAAAACTGCGGTTCGACTTTATTGTCAAGTTAATCCAACATCAAAGCGAAATTTTTACTATCACTATTTCTTCATATTATAACACATGAGATGCAGTGGCCCAGGGGACAGAGGGCGTGCATCCCCATTGAAAGGATTCAGGTCCAAATCCCAACAATAACTGGTCGATATATGTTCTGCCGACGTGAAATATTTACATCTGGTGCGAGTACAGATTTACTCCGTAGCTTTCACAGAAAAAACTTACGCCCATATGGTATAAGTCTGTTGAGGTAGCAGACTTTACTTTACTTTTATTTATATTTTTTAATTTTTGCCGTAAAAACTTGTTTGCTAACGAAAAAAATCATCCACCCATTTCTTCGTAAATTTTTAAGGAATTGTTTTTTGTATGATAAAAAACTGTTGAATCGAATTATATATATATATATATA